>NC_085867.1:21595704-21715704 GCF_034702125.1 Engraulis encrasicolus | reverse complement strand
ACTGCCAAATAGGCAGTATTGTGTTATTTTTGTGAAAAAGACATAAAAATCATTCTGTTTCTGTTTGTGTGTTGTGGGAATGAAGTTTTTCCAACTTATGTCACAGTATCCATGCAATCCAGAACAAAAAAAGCCCAAGTTACTGGGAGAAATTAGTTTTACCCTGTGCCCAACAGTGTTTTAATGGGTCTGCAAATGTGTATTGTAGTGACTGTCTGTGTGTGTCATTTGACGACAAAATGAGGTTTTTAGAAGAGAGTACATTGTTTTGAGACAAGACGTGCATTTTTCAGAGGTAGTGAAGAGTTTGGCCCGTTGTGTGTGAGGTTTGGAGATTTGTGTGTAGAGTTTTGAGAATTCGAAGACCGATTCCGAAAATTGTGTGTAGGCAATCGAGAAAAACTGTAAGAGAAGAACGGCACATTTCATGCCTGTTGAGCACCGACCGGCCACTGGTTGAGAGGTCACATCACCCTACTCACACACACACACACACACACACACACACACACACACACACACACACACACACACACACACACACACACACACACACACACACACACACACACACACACACACACACACACACACACACACACACACACACACACACACACACACACGCAGCAGCAGCAGCCCAGAGGGGAAAGTGGGTGTTTAGTTGCAGTTGGATGAAGTGACAATGATGAGCGGAGAGGAGAGGAGAAGAAAGGGGCAGTGAGATGAACAGATGTCCTGAGTTGTTGCCTGTGGAGATACAGAGCAGATTAGATGAGATGAGATAAGATGCGATGACAGAGACGACAAGCTGAAGACAGATGATGAAATAAGATGATGTTGTATGTAGACAATGAAGATGATGATGAGAAAAAGGATGATTTTGACGATGATGGTGGTTATGATGAGGACAAGGTGAGATGAGATAACATAAGAAAGTGAAATAAATACATCACCGCGCACACAGTAGTACACACAACGAAAATACATTCATGCCCTCGTGCAAGGCGATGAAAGGGATGAGGGGAGGATGAAGGGTATTGTCTCCACAACACTGAGGAAGAGGAAGACCGATTAAGAGAGAAGATGGTGATGAGGTGAAGAAAAGGTTGTAGATGAGCGAACAGGCCTATTGTGTAGATGAGAGAAGTAGCGCTAGATGGGGAGATGAGATGAGATGACAAGTAATGATCATGTAGTGAGGATGAAGGTAATCTCCATAGTAACGATGATGAGACAAAGACGATGGTCTTCAGAATAAAGACGAAGAGGCTGGAGCTTAATGAGTATGAAGATGGGTGTATGTTTTGTGCAATTAAAAAAAAATGTTTTATAAGAAGTGCAATTGTGCTCAATCAGAAGATGAGGTATCACAACAATGATAGAATAAAATGCTATTATAAAATCTGGGACCCTCTACTGTTTAACATAAGAGGAAAAGACTGACTCATGTACTGTAATATTCAAAACATTTTTTTTTAAATGACACTCACGTGAAAAACAAGACATTAAACAGCAGTAAACAAGTTCTTCAGCACACGTGTACACACACACACGCGCGCGCGCACACACACAGGCACAGACACACACAGTGCTGCTGCCTTCCTCCCCACTGCATGTCCCCAGTAAACAGTGTGATTAGCCCAGTGGAGGCCCGCTATTCTCCCCATCGACCACACAGGAGGGGACACGGGCCCCAAATGTCACAGCCATTTTTGCTGTAGTTTGTAGTCTACACACACACACACACACACACACACACACACACACACACACACACACACACACACACACACACACACACACACACACACACACACACACACACACACACAGTGTATGTCTCACTTACCAGTGTGCAGCCTTGTTATCCTCTATTCCGTTTTGTAGACACACACACACACACACACACACACACACACACACACACACACACACACACACACACACACACACACACACACACACACACACACACACACAATCAATAAAAAGTCGGCGCTCTTCCCAGGACTCATCTGAGTTACTGTATGACAGGCACAGCAGACCCAGCCATGCCTTCAAACCTGCAATTCCATCCACTGCCTTTCTATTGAGGACTAGGCCCCATTAGAAGCAGAGCCTCTCTCTTCTCCAATGTACAACATGGGCATTTGACTCCCTCTATTATCGCTCTATATATTATCTAATATATCTCTATATTAACTGTCATGATATTGCTTAACGAGAAAAGCGAATGAAAGTGGTGATTTTACATCAACTTCACACTCAGAATGCTTTAATATCAAAAGCTATTTTTCCTCAGGGGAGGTAATCAAATGCTGTCTAATTGGTCCTTTTCTTTCTGTTCTACCTCTCTATCTCTCTCTCCACATCTTGTTCTCTCTGCCTGTGTCTTCCCCTTGTCCCTCTCTCTCTCTCTCTCTCTCTCTCTCTCTCTCTCTCTCTCTCTCTCCTACAGTATGGATGTACAGGGTGACTATGATCCATGTGATGCGTCTGGCTTCATTAAGATCAATGCTGTCAGGTGAGTGACGCTGTGTGCATTCACTTCATCTCCACTCCACTCTCTCTCCTCTCCTCTCTCCCCATTTTCAACCCCCAGTTCTGGGTGTCTCTTCTGTCCCCATGGAGCCCTTCACTCTATTGGTATACTCTCAAAGCAGAGGCTCCCTCTGTAAATTGAGCATTTCTCTCCTATCCCCCATGAGAGCTCCTGTCTCTGGATGTCTGCTGTCCCTGGTTAGATCCCCTGTCTCTGGATGTCTGCTATCCACATTGCAGACCCTGTCTGTGTGTCTCCTCTCCCCAGACAGTGCATCTCACTCTGGGGTGGATGTCTCGAAACCAAAGTTGCTTACTACATTAGCTACTTTGCTGTTTTCAATGTATTTTCCCATTGGCAACTACCGAAGTTGCTAACAGGCTAACTACTTCTCTTTTGAGAAATGCACCCCTGGGTTGTGTGTGGGGAGAGAGTGTCTCTCTCTGTCTGGGTGTCTCTGTAATCCCCATAGGAGTCGGACTCCACCATCGAAGGATGACACCTACTGTATCTCCACTGCAGGCCCTTCCTCTGTGTCTCCTGTCCCCATTGCATCCCTCTCTGTGCCTGGGCGTGCGTGTCGTCTCTGTCCGCTGTGGCGTTCTTACTGCCACTCAATTAGCCACCAAATGACCAGCAATTATGCCATGGCTTCATTACAGCGCATATTTATCCCCAATAGCAGGCTGCGGGCCAAATGGGGGCTAATTGGCCTGAAGTAATGAGCGTTTAGCCCTCTCTGGAGCGCAAGTTAACTGTGGCGCTGCGGGACGCCGCTCTGTTTTAGAGAATATGTAAATGTTTCCAGTGGCCAGTTATTTACACAGCCGCGTTTGTAAAGGGGGTGGGTGATGGTTTGATGAATGGGTTATAATTTTACTGGCTCATTTTGGACAGTAAAGGCTCAGATGGCTTCTATCGGTTCTCGTGATCAGACAGGCTACTCACCTGCATTTTAACAACTAACCGGTTTTATTAGCCAATCCACACTTACGGGTACGGTGTCTTTTCATCCAGCAAATATTTTTTTATAGATACTAGAAAAGGGAACTCAGCTCTGGCCGTCCCGAATTGCCAAAGTGGAGTTGAGATCAAGAGGACTCCGGCTCAAATTGAAAGTCTGTTTGTGCATAATATTTAATACCAAGTGAGGTGTGTGTGTGTGTGTGTGTGTGTGTGTGTGTGTGTGTGTGTGTGTGTGTGTGTGTGTGTGGGTGTGCGTGGGTGTGTGTGTGTGTGTGTGTGTGTGTGTGTGTGTGTGTGTGTGTGTGTGTGTGTGTGTGTGTGTGTGTGGGTGTGGGTGTGGGTGTGGGTGTGGGTGTGCGTGTGCGCGCGCGCGCGTGTGTGCGTACGGGATATAAAGCTGTATGTAAATACATGACATGCTTGTTACTGCTGCTTCTGTGTCCACAGGCTGAGAGAGCACCATCGCCTGCAGGGTGACACCGCCGACAAGAAGTGACCGATCGCAGGAAAACACCTCCAGCAACACTTCCCCCATAACTCTACCCTAAACTCACAGTAGTTGTACCCAAACTAACACTAACTCTACCCCAAAACTCATACTAACTGTTGCCATACCCCAAATTTGACCCCAAGCAACACCACCTGTGCCTGCTACTGTAGATGCGATGGGAACAGACGTGCCCCATACCTTAATGCCAGTCTGCTCAGAGACCAGTATAGTTGGGCACAATATTTTGGACACAACATTTTTGTCATTTTTAGTGGTAGTTTGATATCTTTTAATAAATAAAACAAGTACTGTTGTTTATGTGTTTGACACATTTAAATAAATAATGAAAAATATTTCATAGCTGTATGAGTCACTTTTTGTATTGAGTGATTAAGTGTAGCGCATTTCCATTTGTGTAGCTATTTCCGGATACATCCTAAGATTCCAAATCTGCCTTTTACACGTTGTGAATGAACAATGTTTTCTTTTAACAGACTGTGTTCACAAAAACACTATGGCCCTGCCGCCTCACTACCACTTCCACTTGTCTTTCACCCCTAATTTTTGTGGGTGCATGTTTAAAGTGTAGTGTGTCCAATACTTTCAAGAGCAGGGGGAAGTGCATAAAATCCCTACAAACTTCTTGAATCAGAGTCAGGGTGAAAGCCCTACTACAAACAAAGATGACTCCAAATGAGTTGAAGTGAGAGGGGTGAGAAATGGGGCACAGTCTAAAACAATGACTTAAAGTAATACTGAACCATTTCTGGACATTTACATTGAGTTTTACCTTTCACCTGTACTTCCAGCCGATCTCTGAGTCGAGTGAAATTTTACCTCCAAACTAGCATACATCATTAAATCTAATGGGTCCAGTGAGCAGCTAGCTGGATCTGTACGGTCCAATGCCAGTTGCTGACTTGTAGAAGCATCACCAGACCAAGAGAATGGCTGACGGAACAGAAGGAAGGTAAAACCAGGGAGAGTAGAGAGAGAGAGGTTCCATTGGCCCATTGTTTCCGGGTTCTATAATTGCAAGGGGGGGGGGTGAAATCCCCCTTTAGGCAGACCTAAGGACTGTTCTATTGAGTATTATGACACGCCCCTTTAGGCAGACCGGAACCTGGTCATGTTAGGTGCCCATAGCAACCTATTACATTGGCATATCTCTATATACTTAAAGAATCTCTGGTAAAACTCAATAATTTGAACTGAAGGGGAGCTGTAAGATGATCTTATTTCCAGAAATGGTACAGTATCTCTTTAAAGATGAGGGATGAGGGCCAGGGGTGCGTAGAGGCCTCACGCAAAGCAGAAAAGCTCCAGCCAGTGGTTTAGCTGAGGCTGGAAAAAAAACACCCAGAGAAGCACCGTCAGCCAAATATACCTACAGTCCGTACGATCAATAAATCCATTCATCCCCCTTTTCCCCTCACCAACCCATCCCGTATGATCCTGTTCTGCAGGGCAAGGAGAGTGGTCCGATGACAGGCCTGTTTTATCCATTACAGGAGCTCAGCTTAACTGTGCAGGTTAATGTACTGACTGTTAATGCTGACGGACTGTTAATGTACGGACCATACGGTTGGTTTACTCAGCGGAAACGATAGATGCAGACAAGACAATTAAGCCAGAGATAGGCCTACTGCAGCTCACACGGCGAAAAAGATTCAAGAAGCAAAGAGATGCATGGATGCAATGCTGTATTGACATCATGAATACCACCACCACTGCACCCCTATCACCACCAGGGCTGAAAATTAACACCAACCAACCGGCCAAATGCTGGTAAAATTTCAGTTTGGCTGGTAGAAAAGATCAACTTACTAGCCACTTTGACCTATTAGTCAATGTGTATTTGTCTAGTGAGATTAACATCTACTAGCCATTTAGGGCCCTGATCATCATAATATTAGGCCTACCACATCGCCCCAATCCACACCTTCTACATTCTCACCAGCACACCATCCCACCCTCACCATCACCACCCCCCTGCTGACTAAGTGACAGAGGTGTCCACTAGTGAGGGGGGGGGCACCCAGGCCTCTTTTGAATCGGACCCTAGATCTACACTCCCCCTCAACCACACCACCACGGCTCAATTACACCACAGGCGTCCTGTAATGCCGGCTCATTTACCAGACAAACCTCCTTCCATTTACACACACACACACACACACACACACACACACACACACACACACACACACACACACACACACACACACACACACACACACCATCCCTCTCCTGGGCACACATGCACACATGGACTACCTCCCTCACACCTAATCAGCGGGTCCAATTGGCCTGGGACAGAGGACAGGGGAGAGGGAGCTATTGGGATTGCCCACTGGAGCTGAAGAACAAGGTGATTACTGCAATGTGCTTTAGTCGTCATAGAAGGCTGTGAATGCCCAGTGGTTTAGTCTGCACACACAGATGGACATGCAGTGCAGGGGGGCTTTGTGTTTCCCAGATTGGAAGGTTCTAGGCTGTCAGTGATGGGAATACCATGATGTCACACTCAGAAGCCCAGCTGAGAGGGTGTGTGTGTGTGTGTGTGTCTTAGTTTTTGGGGAGGATAAAGAAGATGGGTTGTCCCATGAGGATGTGCTGGGGTAAAAGGGGGACGAGAGCCCACCTGTCCACCTCTCCCTCTCAGTGGCTCCACCATCTCCAGTTCCTCGAGGGTGGGGTTGGGGGAGCAGGCATCCCTGAGAATGGAGGGGGGGGGGGGTGGGTCTGCTCACCTGTCAGTGGATAGACATGAGAGCAGTGAGGTGAAAGGGGAGTCCAGGAGACAGAAGGATGGAAGAGGAGAGGGTGGCTTGGAGATCAGAATGAGAGCAAAGGAGATTGGGGGGCTCCTGGAGACAGCAGAAGAGGGGGAGGGTGGGGAGGAGAGGAGAAGTCTACTTGGAGCCAGGTATGAGACCAAAACAGGGTGCAAGTAGTGGTGTAGTCTACGTAGAACGCGGGTATACAGAGTATACCCACTTCTAAATTTCAGGGATTTCAGTATACCCACTTAAAATTGATTGTTCCATTGTTTTGAATAGCACAAATATATACAGTATACCCACTTCAAAAAATGCTCAAATATACAGTATACCCACCATAAAAAAAGTAGACTACGCCACTGGGTGCAAGCAATGTCTTGGAGACAGAAGGGTATGGGGGAAAGGCGGAAAAGAGGAGGGTAGGTCGTGAAGGAGGGGTGGGGTGGGGTGGGGAGAGAGGGACAGGAGGTCTGTTCTGTTCACCTGTCAGTGGAGCAGGTATGAGAGGGAGCGAGCGGCGACACTTGACCAAGGGAATTAATCATCCCTGACCTCCCATCAATTATCCCTCATTTGCAGCCAACCCTCACTTCCCAACCTCCAGGGACACACACACACACACACACACACACACACACACACACACACACACACACACACACACACACACACACACACACACACACACACACACTAACACACACACACACACACACACACACACAAAGGGAGGCCGCAGGAAGTGAGTAGTTGAGAGTGAAATGGCAGACTGATGAAGGGCTGTTGTCTGCCCTAATGCTCGTCTCCCAGCCCTGTCATCTCATGTCATGAGGCCCGGACGCCGCACCGGGTTTCCCCTCTGTGTTGTGTTTCCCTTTCTCTCGTGTTATATACTGCACTGGCTTTGGCTGTGCTTGGTTGAGTTGTCCCTGTGTTGGGTTTGTATTGAAGGCTGGTCTGGGAGAGTCAGGGTTATGCATCCTCAGCTTGCCGCCTGTCTCCCTGGGCCCTTCAGCAGCTCTAGTAAATATCATATTTTTACAAACTGACTAGTGCTCCTCTAATAGTTCTTAGTAAGATTGGGAAAAGTTGGTATGTCTAAAGGCGTTGCTGGTCTAATATCTGTATTTTATATTCTGTGTGTTGTGTTCTTTCAACTCAAAATGGTTTGGTACTGTCAGGTTTATTTATTCCAAAGTCATTCTGTGTTAAGTGGACTGGAGGAATTGCGTTGCTTACATGCACTTTCTTAATAGGAAAAAGCACAAGACCTGGTCACAAGACAAAATAAGTCAGTTTCCACTTAAAATGTAGAACAAGTAATCATGTAGTTCCTACTTTTTGTCATCATGGGGCAGTGTAAAGCAGTGGAATAGTTTTGCGGTATGAGTCTCTCTCCGTCTCTCTACCTCCACCCCCACCTGTCTGTCTACCAGGGCTTCGCTTCCGTGGTTCACCAACCTTTATCCCAAACATCAGACGGCACAAAGCGGAGGGAACAATGGCCACAGGAGGTCAATTACCATCAATTAGGGTAACCCAAGAAGCCAGGAACCCCCGGATCCTCACCACCACGACCCCCTCACACACACACACACACACACACACACACGCACACGCACATACACACACACACACACACACACACACACACACACACACACACACACACACACACACACACACACACACACACACACACACACCAGTGTGGGAGCCTGTCATCTACACAGTCTCACCTCTTCCTTAACAAAGCAGCCCGACCGAGAGCAGTGTAGCGTGGAATAGAGAAATGCTTTATTGATCATTCATTTTAACAACATCTCCCAAGACCTTTTTTGGTTGGTGTTAGGATATTATGTGTGCTGTGTTATCTGGTAGCTGTGTGAACGTCCAGAACTGATTTACTTCAGGACTAATAAGAGTTGAGTGAGTCATGATTCTTTTTTCCCTAAGGATTCTTTTTTTTTCAAATGCAAATACAAAGCTATAGGATATTGATATGTGGTATATATCCACAATGAGTAAAGCTGTTTGGGAGGCTGTATTAGGAATGATACCACACATTGGTTGTAAAAAGCATAAAGAACAAACCAGAAACCTGAGTCTTGATTCTCATTTACACATAATATACCGGGGATACAATACAATGGGAGTTTCCCAGGTGACCTTTCTTTCATACTGTACATGCATACATGCATTTAAGTAGAGTACAGCAGAGCAACGGGCCTGCAGAGTAGGCTGAGTGAGTATCCCACTCTCCTCCTGAGTGGTGTGAGGTGTTTTACACAGCATGTCCATCACCACCTAGAGCAGTGTTTCCCAACCTTTTTTGTTTTGTGTACCCCCTAAGCATGAAGAGTTCAGATGCAAAACCCCCTAAGTGCCTTTTCAGAAAATAATCTTAATTCATTTTTATTTAATACAAAGCTACTAAAATTGCTTATTTTTTAATTTTATTTAAATAATATAACTATTTATATGTATTGTCAAGTACATAAATGTAAGCCAAACCAACAACGGGGTTCTCTAAAAATATAGAAGTGCAGGTCTTCAGAAATGGAGTTAGGGGGTTTTGCATCTGAACTCTTCGCATTTTCATTGTGCCATGAGTACCCCCGAGTCAAGTTCTGTATCGCTTTCTCCATGTCAATGAAACTAAGCTACATACATTTGTTGAAATTACATTTTTCCAAGTACCCCCTGCAGTGTGCTCGCGTACCCCTAGTGGTACACGTACCCCTGGTTGGGAAACACTGACCTAGAGAGTGAGTCCTCTTGCCCTCAAATCACCTAGGGCGCAGAAATAATCTGTTTCAGACAGACCACTCACTTTCCTCTGTCAGACTCCATCTGTCCAAGGTGTGGACAGAAGGCACAGAGGAGCACATGAGTTCTCTGACTGCAATGTTATGGAAGTTTGTTGTTTAGTTTTTTTTTTATGAATCTTTCAGATTCAGACAGACAGAACATCTGTTAGGCATGTAGGGGAGGGCTGTGACTTGAATCAAATGTGAATATTATGAAAGCGTTTGCGTTCATATTTTTATTCAGCTGTTGGAGAGAGAAGTATGGCCCTGGGGACTAACTTCACTTATAGCCTGTATGGATGTGCCTGATGGTAAGTCAAGTCTTCAAACATGTTTTTTTTTAAATAAAAAGAAGCATGGTGAAGTAACAAAGCAGTTTGCTTTTTGTGCATATTTATGACTTTTCCATCCAACGTTTTTTTTGTTAAGCTTGTGAGCATTTCAGCATCCTTGTTCTCTCGTGACTGATTGGCAGCAGTCAGCCACCAGTCAGACACCACAGATGAGTATTGCCATATGAAATATCCAGATGGAAGGAAGGGAAAGGAAACCCCAGATAAAAGCAGCACAGAGTTAATAGTCTCCCATCCTCACCCCCACACCCCCTCTCACATCCCTCTCAACATCAAGACATCTTTGTTCTGGCTGGAAATGGATATTAGAAACGGGAATGTCATTGGTGCTGCCTTGTGACAGGAATGCACTTGGATCCAATATATTTTTGGACTGATTACCTCAGTGTAACTTGCCTCTGATAAAGAGTATATTCATGGCATTGCATTGGATCCTATCAGTAAGCCTCTGTGGTCTGGGGAGGTTGCCATATGCACCATTGTGCATAAATGTGTGCCTACAACTCCTAGAAAGTGAAATGTTTAGATTTATATAGGTTTAGATTTACAAGAACAAAATGCAACATTGTGTCCTTACCAAAATGAATCTACAGAATCATCGTCACAAACAAACCTTTGACTACTTCACACCCCCTAAATAAAATAAAATGTTTGTTCTGTTGGGCCCAGGCCACAGGCTATTATGTATTGCCTTTGAAGTAGAGAGCAGAGCAGGAGGGACCACAGCCTGAAAAAGACCATTGTTCAGCAGAAAGGCAACATATTGGTCTGTCTGCCCGGGGCCTCCAGACAGTGACGTGCAATCTGGCCCAGATATGAAAGAGTTAACAGGGCCAGGAGGTACTGCAGCCAGGACAGGGTTAAGGCTATGATCATGCTTTGCGCCATACAGCCTCAGCTTCATGGAAGTAAGGATCCCATTCATGTTAAAGGATAACTTCTGCCAATTTCAAAATGCAGTTGTGCACACTACCCTGGACTTGTCAGTGCCTGAGATTTTTTTTTTCTTCAGTCTTTTCTGAGATCCTGGTCATTGTAATGGGAGCAGGTGTTTGTTTACAGTTCAAAAAACATCTTGATTTATTCCCAAAAGACATCCAAAAGGTTATGCAAAATCAGCAGGCAATTAACAAATACCTTTTGGGATAATAGTTGGAGTGGGCTTATGTTAAGAAAGTATTTAATGTTAACCAAGTCTGCCCACATTAGAATAGCTCAGATCTCGGAAAGGGCTGAGTCAAAAAATGCAGCATCACCGGGTACTGACAAATCAAGGGTAGCGTGAGCAAGTTAGAAAGTTATCCTTTAATATTCCATTTTTTTACACAGCAATGGAGGCTCATGAAGCCTTTGCAACATCAGATCATCACATTAGATCGCTATTGACATAGTTCCACTACTTCTAGGATGTGGGCATAGAACACAGAAAGTGCGGTAAAGGTAAATGTAATATATGTTTCTATTTTAATTTTGCTTGTAGTTACTCTGTGTTAGTCTTCAGCTGACAGAAAGCCACTGCGTAGAACTATCTGAATCGTTGAGTCATGTCACCAATCGACTTCCAGTACCGTGCTTGTCACAGCTCTGAATTCCACGCTCTGACTTGCCTTGTTTTCCCATTTCCTTTATATTGAGTGTCATTACCTGCTGCCTCACTGAATTGTAGTGGCGTCAACAATAATCGATTCAGCAATGCAATACAATGCGGGGAATGGACAATTCAATGCAATGCGACAAGTTCCATAATCGATGCGGCAATTAATTAAAGTTTCAAGTACTTCCGGGGATATTTCAGGAGCAAATGAATGTTAAATTAAATAAAAGCACTTCAAAGCATTGAAAACTGCAAGACTGATACAGAAAACAGCCAATCAAATGTTGCTCAGTATCTGACGACTTGTATTGCCTCATCATGACTGATGAAACATTTGCTTTGCTTTCAGTAGAAATGTAATGCATTGCAATGCATTGTAGAATTGAATCGTATTGAATCGTAATCGAATCGAATCGTGAGGGCAGTGCCAATGCACACCACTACTGAATTGTGGGTTGAAATTGAATGCCACATTTCTGTGAAAAAGTTGGGAAATCTTCACTCAGTAGACTCTCAAGGCTCAGCGTGATCTGCTGTGATCCACAATCCTAATTTGACGGATGCATGTGTGTGACCAGCGCATAACAGGACCAGGTGGGCTGCGGTGAGGACAACAGTAATTTAAGGATTAACAGGCCCAGGAGAGCTGCAGACAAGAAACCTGCAGACAAGATGCAGTGAGAAGACGGCTGCCGCAAAGAAATGGTTAAAAGGTTAGGAGAGCGCCAGGAAAGAAAGGGTTAACAGGCCAGGAGAACTGCAGCGAGGAAAGGGTTAACAGGCCAGGCAGCAAGGAAAGGGGAGCAACGCTAATATAATGGTCTTGGAAAAGACGATGAGGTCATGTACACACATGGACACGGACATACACACACACTTCACGGCCCAGTGCTGAACCTCACACACCACATCGCCACGTCAGGATTTACGGGGAAGCAGTCAAGTGCTGCTATCGCTCTATAGCTATAATGGTTTGTGTTGAATTATGGAAGTGGCCTTCTCACACATACATGTCGGTTTTCTAATGATAGACCTACAGTACAATAGTGCTATGGGAGCATGTAGAACGCACCTCCATCACGGAAAACACTTCCAGACCATAACCCTATCACAGAATTGTTGCAAAATCTGTGAAACTGCCACAGATTTCTTGATACACTGGAGAAAGTCGTCGTACACCTGTGGCAAACAAAGCATGCTGATACACTGGTAACAAAAAGGGTTAACAGGCTAGGATAACTGCTGCTGAGAAAGGGTTAACAGGCCAGCAGAGCTGTAGCAATGAAAAGGTTAACGGGCCAGGACAGTGGTAGCTAGGAAAGGATTAACAGGCCGGGCGTGCAACACAGGACTGTGACAGCAAGGAAAGGGGTGCATCACTAATAGTCTTGGAAAGAAAACGATGAGGTCATGTACACACACACACACACACACACACACACACACACACACACACACACACACACACACACACACACACACACACACACACACACACACACACACACACACACACACACACACACACACACACACACACACACACACACTTTGCGGCCCAGTGCTGATCCTCACACACCACTTCGCCATGCCCGGATTTAGGGCGGGAACACATAGCCTACATGTCAGTTTTCTAATGGTAGGCTTAACATAATGCTATGGGAACTTAAAGTACTTCCATCACGAAAAACACTTCCATGACCCTATCACAGAATCTGTGAAACTGCCAGATTTTTTTGTCCCAAGGGTCTGTGTCCATTTTACGGAATTCTGTGAGATCAGGTTGATGCCGGACAGAATGAAACAGATCTCTGCAAAGGCCATATAGAAACATCCCCTGGTGATACACTGGAGGAAATAGTCATACAGTACACTGGTGGCAAACAAGGCATGCTGACACACACTGGTAACAAATTTACTAACTGACAAGCTGGAAGATAACAGGTTGATTTAACTCACATCTGATGAAGGGTGCACATCCGGAATATACACGTAACTATTAAAGATTCTTTCTAGGCAAGCGTATGTTGCAGACTTTCTCTAACGAGACTTTATAAATGCCGAAGTTTGGTTTTAGTCCACTGTGGTGTTTAGAAAGAGGTACACATCACACAGAACATATCAGGGGAGACCTGTTGGGGCAATGTGGTCAGAGGGCTGCTGTGAAGTCACTATAACCTGCTATAAAATCAACAAGTCTGTTGCAGTTACTCATACAGCGGTGGTGGCTCAGGAGCCTGTTTGGCAACCAAAAGGTTGCAGGTTCAAACCCAACTCTGGCTGACCCCAGCGATGTGTCCTTGAGCAAGAAATTGCTCCTGGTGGCAGGGTGATACCTTCTGTGGCAGCCACTGCCATCGTTGTGTGAATGGGTGAATGTGAGGCATAAAATGTAAAGCGCCTTGAGTGCTCAAAGGAGTGGAAAGGTGCTATATAAATGCAGCCCATTTACCATTTACCATACAGCTCCAGGCCACTTTATTAGAATAGCTAAGTTAGTTCTACTAAGTTAGAATTAAACTGGTGAATTAGCGCCAAAACGTGGCATGGAAATCTACAGAATATATTGAAGAGTGAAGGGTGGGTAACCAGGTCAACACACAAGAACAGCTGACAGCAAAGCATCAAGGATATCTGGGCTTCTATAACTCCCATGTACTGTTTCGGCCATTGACTTCAATGTTAAACGCATCATGGCAGTTATTAAGATAGTCCTAACCCAGTATTGAACATTGCATGTTATGGAGAAAGTGCCAAATTTCAACTGATTTGATGTGACCTGAATTTTGCTGAAGAAAATTGTGATTTTATTACAATATTCTAATGTTACAAATTCACCAATTCATGGGGTTTTTTTAAGCTGGAAGGCCAAAATATGTAAAAACAAACAATTGAATGATTGGAATAATTAAAAAACTGGGCCATGAATCTATGATACATGACAGTTGAACATTTTTGATGGTTTTATGGAAATACATTTTCCTTTCAACTTTTTCACACTATTCTAATAAAGTGGCCTGGAGCTGTACATCATCATGTACACCAGAAGAAATAAGAGTTGAGGCAACTTGCACAGAGAGGTGTGACAAAGTCACTCAGACTGTGGAAGCCTTAACCTTAATTCTCACAGCCACCAACTCCTGTCCCCATACAGTTGGGTGGTTGCTGAGTGCGCACACAGAACAGCTCCATCAATGATCTACCAACGTCCACACACGCTTACATTGACATAGTATATACGAATCTCCTTCTATCACACTCAGCACCATTTTCCATTGAAAACACACACACACACACATGCGCGCACACACACACACACACACACACACACACACACACACACACACACACACACACACACACACACACACACACACACACACACACACACACACACACACACACACACACACACACACACACACACACACACACAACTTTCTTGTTGAATCCACCAGATGGGGGCCCATTACAGCCCTAAGCCCCCACTTCTGTTTTCCGTTGCCGTGCGGTGCTGTCTGCGCTGCAAGTGATAAAATATTGATGAAAAAATAGAAATATTTTGCCTGCTGCTTAATGTGGGGGGTTAATGACTGGAACCCTCCTCCGTCTCGTGTTACACGGATGGATCTACACTAACCTGTGTGTGCTCAGACACAGAGTCGATGCGATGGGGCCCAGAGTCGGGCCCTTGGGGGGGCTGCAGATGGATCGATAGCTCTTTGCTGCCCTGGGAAGCTCCGGGCCCCGGACAGACACAGGCAGGGAACACGTCCCGGAGGTATTGGGCTCTTGTGTTGTCCAAATAGAGGCAGACAAGGGAACATGTCCTACAGGCAATGCACAGGGTTTTCTGAAGTGCAGCATCTGCCATTGGAACCTCACATCTTACTTCTTGTCACTCTTTTGATCCTGCTTAAGGTTTTGGGGCTGCAACAGTTACTGTAACAGACCGTGTTTTAAGGGGAACCACAATGAAGATGACACACTGACATAAGGCATAATGAATCATAATGGATGGATGGATGGATAGATAGATGGATGGATGGATGCTATAGATAGATAGATAGATAGATAGATAGATAGATAGATAGATAGATAGATAGATAGATAAATAGATAGATAGATAGATAGATAGATAGATAGATAGATAGATAGATAGATAGATAGATAGATAGATAGATAGATAGATAGATAGATAGATAGATAGATAGATAGATAGATACCCGTTGATAGATAGATAAATAAATAGATAGATAGATAAATAGATAGATAGATAGATAGATAGATAGATAGATAGATAGATAGATAGATAGATAGATAGATAGATAGATAGATAGATAGATAGATAGATAGATAGATAGATAGATAATATTAAGCTGAAAATAACGGAATATGAATTTTAACATAATATGCATAGGCTAATCTTGTACATTTCATAAATGGTTCACTTCTCTACAGTTACCCACAATCACTGTTTGTGTCTACCCCAGTTGTATTATTCAGACTAACGCACGCACGCACACACACAAACACACACACACACACACACGCACACGCACACGCACACGCACACGCACACGCACACGCACACGCACACGCACACACACACACACACACACACACACACACACACACACACACACACACACACACACACACACGCCTACTCAATGATCTACCCAACACTATACTCTCTTATCTGTGCCTCTTCTTTGCCGTCATCTCTGATAACCAGCCATCATGACATGGGCCGCCCAAACAGCCCCACAGTGGAGTGAATAGGAGCCTCGTCGCCCCCCGGGGTGCCCATAATGCAGCATGTTTACTTGAATCAATAGCTTTATTTTCCTCCCCCTGACGGATCCTAGCCCTCCTCCGCTACACCCTTCTCCACACTGCACCCCCGCTCCCCGGCCCCCCTCCTAGGGGCTGCCTGTGTTGCTTTGTTGTGCTCGCTCCTTAAAGGACCAGTTTGGTCAATTTCAATACGCTGTTGTATTGCTCACGCTACCCTTGACTTGTCAGTGCCTGAGATTTTTTTTTCTTCTTATTCAGCCGTTTCCGAGATCCTGGTCATTGTAATGGGGGCAGCTCTTTGTTTACATTTCAAAAAAACATTTTTATTTATTCCCAAAAACATCCTTTAAAGGACCAGTTTGGTCAATTTCAATATGCTGTTGTATTGCTCACGCTACCCTTGACTTGTCAGTACCCGGTGATGCCACATTTTTCGGCTAAGCCCTTTCTGATATATGAGCTATTTTAATGGGGGCAGCGTTTGTTTACATTTTTTAAAAATGTAACATAGGCCTACTCCAAATATTTTCCCAAAAGGTAACGCTGTTTGCTAGTTGTCTGCTGATGTTGTATAATCTTTCGGATATTTCTGGAAATAAATAAAAATGTCTTTTTGAAATGTAAACAAAGCGCTGCCCCCATTACAATGACCAAGATCTTGGAAAAGGCTGAAGAAGAAAAAAACCAAACCTCAGTACTAACAAGTCCAGGGTAGTGTAAGCATTACAACTGCATGTTGAAATTGACTGAACTGGTCCTTTAAGTCTGTCGATAGGTTGCTGTAATAAGAGGTAAAGGAGAAACCCTGTTGGGCTCCCCCTCCCTCCTCGCCTCAACTCACCACCGAAAACAGTCGTGCGCACCCTCGCCACCCTACCCATCGCCCCTCTCCCCCATCGGAGTCCATTACTCGCCCCTGGCTTCTACTGCCCCTTGCCTCTCTTTTCGACCCTGCAATAGCCCTCGCCCTCAACCCCATCTTACAAATCCACTCCTGGCCCATCGATAATCGCACACTGCCTCTTAAGTGTGTCCCCATGGACACCCCTCTTTCGCACACGCACACACGCGCACGCGCACGCGCACACACACACACACACACACACACACACACACACACACACACACACACACACACACACACACACACACACACACACACACACACACACACACACACACACACACACACACACACACACATTTCTTAATGGGCCCTCAGACTCTGAGGAGTGCTGGTCGTTTTTTATGAGATTTGTTTAATAAAGCTCTCGTACAGTTGTTTACATCGCTACTCTCCGGCTGGTTAAATGGAGATGGATAAGCTGGTCTTGATGTGTTGCTTTACACAGGGTCGCTCGATTTGACTGCATATGAAATGCTCAACCAGGCACTTTAATGAAGGACTGAGCTATCAAAACGTTGTGCTATTTAACTTTTGGGAGTATGGATCATCAGTGTTGTGGACCTTTATTATTTCTTTTCAGTGCCTATGAAATGTTATCAGATCACAACAAGTGGCACAATCAGCTGTATTAACCCCTTAGCGCAGCACCTATGTTATAACCTTACTGAGACCAAAATTGTAATGTTCTCTCTGCACTGTCATAGCAATGTTGTTATGATGTAGTTTAGTATTTTCAGCAAATAGTGAATAGACCCGCCGGCGACCCAAGAGGCTAGTTATTCTCATAACATGTCTCTGATTCAGCTAAGCCAGGGGTGGGGAACCTTTTTCATTTGAAGGGCCACTTCAAATTCCACCAAGGGCCGTATTATGAACACAGACCAGGATATTCCCCTGAACTTTAGGCCTATATTGAAGGTGGCCACCTTTACAACAGACCCCACCTTCTCTATGTCTCCTGAAATATAACTTAATTGTATTGCAAATGTCATTTCTCAGATTCCTTAACGTATGCAGTATTTCATGGGTAGCTGCATAAGATTAAAATGTTATTAGGGGCCGGATAAGACGGCCTCAAGGGCCATAAACGGCCCCTGAGACATAGGTTCCCCACCTCTGAGCTCAGCAATGCTTAGGCCTACATGGTGCTCATCAAAAATCTTATTGGTTTGAGGACACCATGGATCCTCAATCCTCCACCTCCTCATCACAGAGCACTGCATTACCATTCTCCACTTCATCAGTTGAAATGACGACAACACCACTGTCAGCCACTAGAGGGTGTCAGCTGGCATCACAACGGATAGACTGATTAAGCACTGCCCGTCTGCATGCCCAACGCCACTGACTGGACGCGGAATAAAAATGAAATAATACTATTAAATGTGTGGAGTGAGTGGTTAACATTCAACCTGCACATGTATTTACACCCGTTCGAAACATCTCAAGTCTTTCTTATTTAGTTTTATTGTATGCTGGATAGACATATAACACACAATTCATCACACACTATTCATAACACAGGCCTCTTCTGCCCTGACCTTTTCGTATGAGAATATTGGTATGATCGCATTGTAATGGTTTCTGCATGAGCAGTTTTCAGATCAAAGAAAAAAAATCATGTCATGCAAGGTAGGTATAATGAAACATTGTAAGATTTATTCTGTGGGTCATGATCAAAATTACAATTTGTTTGGTGAGGTGTTTTGCTGTTTTTCCAGAAAATGCTGTTTTGGAAAGCTGTCGCCATCGGTGAGTTTTCAACACTAAAAAAGAGGGCAGTTTTAGCCCTGTAAGGCTAAAACGGTTCCTGTTTATCTCTTCTCTGTCTGGGGTTGGCATTACTTCAGAACGGGACACGGCCCTCTTTAACATCAGCCAAGAATTTACAGATTTACAGACTCTTACAGTGTCATCTTGTTGACAGAAAGTGGGAAAATCTTTAAAGGGCTGCCGTACTGCTCAGACACTTAAGATGGGGGGAAAAACACACTTATTGTGTTAGCGCACGCAGAGAAGATCTGGCAAACAAGGCCATTTAGCCATTATGGCCCCGCTGTCCCCAGCCAGAGAGCACAATGACGAGAATAAGACACACGGCGGAAGACTGGAGGAGAGGAAGAATAGCAGGTGGAGGAGGAGGACTATAACAGGAGAGGAGGAGGAGGAGAGGAGGAGGAGGTGGTGGTGGTGGTGGTGCGTGGATGTGTGTGTGTGTGTGTGTGTGCGTGCGTGTGTGTGTGTGTGTGTGTGTGCAGGGGGTGCTGGAGCTCTCCTGGGAGGGTTTCAGTGTGTGTGTCCCAGCAGAGGAAGGGAGGTGTGTGTGTGTGTGTATGCTTATGTGTGTGTGTGTGCTTGTGTGTGTGGGTGTGTGTTTGTGTGTGTGTGTGTGCTTGTGTGTGTCTGAGAGGGGGTCAGTGTGTCCCAGCAGAGAGAGGGAGAGAGAGGGGAATAGTGGAAAACATCCGTCATTTTCACCACAGGAACCCGCCATAATTGCGTCACTTAAAAATCCAGATCTGAAGCTGATTCAAAGCAAAGTGGTTGGGGGAGTGAGGGGGGGGTGCTGCTTTCATCGGTATACAGGACTGATGGGGGGTGGGGGTGGCAGTGGGAAAGATTACACTTTCTGAACGAGGGAGAGAAAAGAAGCGAGTGAGAACACAAAGAGATAAAAAGAGTGTGTTTGTGATGATGGGACACGGAGGGGGTGAAAAAAGACGGTGTGCGCTTTTCATTCACCTGCCTCTTTCTTTTCTTCTCCCCTCTATTCTTTTTTATTCCTGACTGGAAGTAACCTGTCAAGGGTCCGCGAGCATCTCAAAGGCTCCCCAGCTTGTGATAATGCTCGGCTATTACTCCGACGGCGGAATTGTCATATTTACTTGTAGGTGTTTCTTTCTTTCTTTCTTTTTCTTTTTTTTATCTTCACGTCCCCATTGCGCTTTTTAGCTCCATTTAAGATTCTCTCAAATGCATAATTGGTTTCTCTGTGTCGTCGGGAGAGGAAAGCGCTAACCAAACACTTCATTAAATGGCTATCATCTCCTTCAGCTTTAGGAGTCGGTGTCTCATTGTCTGCCAGGAGATTGGTCTTCCAGTGGCAGACTGCGTTAGACAAGCAAGAGCAATTTTATGCAACACATATACCAAACATTATTTTGAAATGATTTTCAAACACAATAAGACAGAGACAGCTTCTCTCCCCACTTTCCTCCCTTGCAAATGGTCATTGGAAACTCATAGATCTTGTGAATATGTATGGATGAATTATATAACTATGTGAAATAGTTTTAAAAAGCTAATTATACAAAACCTGTGAATGTCTAAACTTTCGTCTCAGTATTCTTTGCATGAATCATTTGCATTGACCTGTAGTATCATTTATTTGGTAAATAAGTGTTGATTTTGGCCAGCTCTCAGATTTCTCTACATTTTAGCACCTCAAACAAAATGGAACACAACCATTAAGACTTAAATATGTTTAATGACAAGTTCATCAAATTAATATTGCATTTGATATTATTGGGTGTTTCATCTTTGGCTGACTTTTTTACCGTTTTTTTTTTCTCATACGGAAGTATTATTGTTGAACATTGTGCTATTGTACTGACACATGTTTTTCATGTTCACTTTTCTTATTCAGCGCAGGTACGATTTGATTTGGTCGACAATGTATTTCCCTCTTCTCACAAAACTACACCAAACTGGCATTTTCTTTGTGTGAACGTATGCCATACAACAGTAAATGTCTGGTTCATTTGGTTGAATACAACATTTATACACACTAAGACTTTGAGCTTTTGTGCACAAATGACTATTTTTTATTCTCACTCCTTTACAAATATTTCAGTGTAAGCTCATCTTCACTGTTGTCTGTGGAACAAACATCTTAGCAGACGGTTACCAAAAGGGACAGAAAAACACAGTCTGCTGAAGGAAGTTTAACTCTGAAGCCGGAATGAGCATGTAAATAAAAACAAATATTTTACAAATTCCATGAGCCAATATTTTTTCTGGACAATGGATACAATATACTGTACATTTGCAAATGCTGAGCATGGAAAATTATACAGTTTTTTTCTCACGAAATGAGCTCAGTTCAAAATGATGGCAGGTCTCAAACTTTACAGACAATAAAATCTAATTTAAAAGATTTTACAATTATTGGAATTTTGTCTTATGCACATTTCTACATATGGAAGAGTCTTACGGAGCAAAAATACTGCTGTAAAATATTGATGGGGGTGTTGTGGCGCACTACGGTAAGATCCATACCGTGTTCGATCAACATTGGCCATGGGGAGCTAGGTTTAAATCTAGGTGTAGGTTTAGGTCATTTCCCAACCATACCCCATCTCTCTCTCCAGTTTCTTTTTAGATGCGTCCCACGCATCTCTATAAGAGGCTTTGGTGTCCGTCCGTCCGTCCGCCCGTCCGTCCGTCCGTCCGCCCTCCCGTGATGGGTTTCTGAATTGTGATTCCCTCTTGTGATTCCCTCTTGTGTCCACAAGGTGGCAGTCGCTCAGTTTTGGCCTGGAGCTCATGCGTGCAAACCAAAAGCTCTTTGCCAGTGAGAAAAACATGGCGGCACTTCCTGTTGATTTTCACATGAAAGTTTTGCTTAATTTAAAGTCCCTAAGCGACTATACATGTTGTGGCTTCCATATATTGATGTAAAAGTGCCCCACAAAGTAATGAAGCACAACAAAGTTACTCCACATTACCATTTGACCACTCGTTTTTCTATGCTAACAGGGTAGCTAATGTAGCATTGTAAATGATCCAGGGAGAAAGGGGGAAATGTTGTGATTTCAGTCCGCCTGAGGCAACGATTTTCGTGGGGAAGATGACCTGCATCTCGGTGGCATTGAACCACGCCCCCGTGCCTTATTTGGCTCGCTCAGCACGTGCGTCCTCAGTCCAATCGCAATGCTTTATTTTCCCCAGACGTTTAATCGCATTTAACCCTCTACTGCATAGGGTTGCCATATGGCAACCGTTAACTTTTTCCAGTTTTTCTAGTAGATGGTACACTATAACCTATATATTTAGACTTATTTGTGATAAGACAGCCTTTTACTTTGAAACCAAAAAAAAAATTCAGGTCACATGATTAAGAAATAAACACAGGAAGCCCTTTTTCATCACCTACTTTGGTGTGTGGAGGTCATCACTCAAGGCCTCCATAAACCAAGGTATTACCAACATTTCAGCCCAAAATATTGTTATAAAAAAATAAAAACACTATCTGTAATATGTAAACTGTTATTTTTCATCATTAAAACAACTTTAGATGCAAAGGTTTTTTTGTAAAATGGTAAAATGTTATGGTTGCCATATGGCAACTTCATGCAGTTATGGAACAACATTTTGGCCATTCACCCCAATCAACCCCATTGGAATGACTTAGAATTAGAGTAGTATGAGGCTATTTTTACAGATATTTCTTATAATTCTTGTGCCAAATGAATAATTTGTACTTATATTTGTAATTTTAGACATGTTCAATGTAAAAATGCATTGTACATGTTTGCAAATAGGTGTAAACAACCTTTTCGGAAGCTTTTTTGTAAATGTGTGTACATGTCTATGGGCCGAATTGTTGACCATATTTTGCTATCTTATCAAAAATAATTTCACTAAATACTAAAAATATATATTTTAATTTATGTAATTTAATGAGTTTTAACATTTGGAAAGTAAAATATTGGAGTTTTATCAAGGAAAAAGTCTCTTTTTGAGGAAAAACCTGATTTTACACAAGATTCCACGACTGCATGAAGTTGCCATATGGCAACCATAAGCTAAAATCTTAATTAAAAATAATTTTATTAAATTTTTTTTGGAAATCTATTATTTAACTCATTTTAACACTAAAAAAGCACTGAAACATTTTTTACATTGTAAATATAATAATTCATGCAGTAGAGGGTTAAGTGAAAGTGCCATGTATACACATCGCAAAATAACTCTTAATCCGATCTATTTAAATCACATTTATTAAATCGGACTTAAAAACATCATGTACACGTAGCCAATGTCTCATTGATTAGTTTATGGAACTTACGGTTTGTCTGTTACGGTCCACGAAGACAATATCCACGTGAAAACGCAAACGCCTGCAAACCACTGTTTTGACAGAAATACAGTTCACCTGTCGCCTACTCTGTTTTCTTCCCAAAGCGGCATTTAAAAGTATTCCATGAAATCCAACATCAACGTCACTTCAAATAGGTGACAGCATCATGCACACACATGAAATAACACTTCAGTGAGGGGGGGACATCACTGCTCTCATATTAAAGTGAAAAGAGAATTTCACATTTTAGTTTATTTAATGTAGGCCTATGCAAAATTGCAAATAGCCTATTCATTGAAATGTTTCATTGTAATTAATTGTAATGTTTGCCTGTTTTTTATGTTTGTAATTATTATTTTTTTTTTTAAATAAAAAATCGTGATTAAAAAAAAAATAGCCTAACAAAAATAGAGATTTTATGTTAAAAAAAAATGTGATATGGGATGGACCGATGGCCCCCCTAAGCTAAATTCGCCTTAGGTCCCCACATTGCTAAATGTAGTGTAAGGGATTATTTTGAAAAGACAGTAACATGTAATCAGCAATGCATTACAGTTTTTCAGTAAATTGCCCAACACTGTTGAAATCCTATGGTACTTTTTCAAATCCAGGCTTATACAGTACATGGTAGGCTTATTGATAAATTGCCTTGACAGGTTATGAGGAGGCCAAGGGGGCGTTTGGGCAAAAAAGGTTCAGAACGGGCATAGACGGACGCATCTGTTGTCCGCCTGTCGGACTTGTTCTGTCTACTCTTCACTTGCTCTAGCAAATAAAGGCACTGAAACAAAAAATATATTTGAAGCATGTTTACATAGTATATTCGACATGGACTTGTTCAAATGTACCCTTCAAATATGATTACTGATAGAGGCACTTGAATGCACTCGTCTTGGAGAAGGGAGCGTGTCCATGAAGTGTGTCGAATTTGGCCTCATCTGGCCACAGGGCACTTTACCACAACTTTAGTGCAGTCCATTTCAAATGACCCTTGACCCTAAGGCCGGCCGCACATTGGCTCCGACAGCACTGTGGAGCACTTTCGCTTCCAACATAATTCGGAACCCTAAACCCAATTTCACACGAACATAACATTGATAGTCAGTGGGCGGCACTGACAAAATAGAACTTATCTCTAATTGCTATCCGACATCGGCGAATGTCCGCGGACATTGGCACCAGTATGCGGGGTTCTATTGAAAACAATGGAATCGAACTTTTGTGGAGCAGTGCGCAGCACTTTGTCGGAGCCAATGTGCGGAAGCCCTTAGAAGATGGCCACACTTCTGGCCCATTTTCACGTAGGACTCACTGACTCACACTTGCTGCATGGTCAAGGCCATGTTCTGTTTATCAGAATATCAGGGGGCTATTGTGATGTGTAGTATTTGCATTAAATCCTTATTTAGAGGGTAGTAAACAGACTTTTGTTGACATGACTGCTACATAAGGGCTATACCAGCCGGTGCAACCGAGCAGAACATCTCTATGTAGACATCTCTATTAAACACACTCACTCACACACATGCAGGCACACACACACACATGCACGCACGCATGCACAGAGACACACACACACACACACCCACGCACACACACACACACACATCCACGCACACACACGCACACACACACACACACACACACACACACACACACACACACACACACACACACACACACACACACACACACACACACACACACACACACACACACGTCTTGCTTTCTTCCCAGCTCGCAAACATTAAAACACAGATGGGGGAAATCTTGACACTTGATCAGCTTTGAAAGTTAATGACTCTCAGCACTGCCCTAACCCTACCCCATACAGTACACACAACCTCCATCTCTCTCTCTCTCTCTCTCTCTCTCTCTCTCTCTCTCTCTCTCTCTCTCTCTCTCTCTCTCACACACACACACACACACACACACACACACACACACACACACACACAGTCAACATGGCCACCCATACACCCTCCATGTTATACACCACCCCTCACACACACACACACACACACACACACACACACACACACACACACACACACACACACACACACAAATACACGCACACACACACACACACACACACAACCCTTCCCTTGCACAGTTAAACCAATTCTCTCTGTCAGCACCTACTTTTCACCAGGCGTGCTAGAAAATCGCCCAGTGCAACTGACTCTGTAATTGCTGGGCACGTCAGAACTCTTCAGCCGCAGTGTGATCCTGACCCCTCACCCATCGTCTTACACACTCACCGACAGCCACACACACGTCCCACCCTCAACCATCTTCCTAGTTTCTACACACACCCCGACAGCCACCTTTCCCCCTCACCTCCCCTACACCGCCCGCCCCCCAGACAGCCACCTTTCCCCCTCACCTCCCCTACACACCCACAGCCACCTTCTCCCACCATCCAAACCCAAGACCAACAATCCCAGTCCCAGTCACCTATATCCACTTTCCCATCCTTATCCACTTTCCCACCGTAACCCCCTCATACACACGCATACACACAGACACCTACACAGACACCTTCCCACCCTTTTGGACCACACTTGAACATAGTGGGCCCACACATCACGTCCCCGCCAGATGGTGACAATACCTATAAGCTCAGGCACGTCTTCTTGTGCTGATGGATGATGGATCTTCATTTGGAGGCATCTGTGTGGGGTGAAAGGTGAGGGCAGCCTGCAGTTTCCTCACAGGGGCCTGTGCCAGTGATTTGTGAAGAGCCCCGGGCTGGACGGGCAGGTGGAATATGATTGGCGTGCCCATTACTGTCAATGTGCTCTTCCCAGTCAGACTTGTGGCCAGAGCCCCTCAGCTGCAGCATAAAAACAGAAGAGGGCAGAGAGAGAAGCCGCTTAGTATGATCAGAATGGCAACAATGACTATTACAGCAATATTACAGCAATAGAACACATTTATTTATTTACTGAAGATTTTAATTGTATTGATACAATTCAACTCATACCCTTTTTTGCTAAATATTTTGATAGGCTATTGTGTGTTGCCACTTTTCCTCTTGACTTATGGCTACAGTTATATTGGGTATATTCTGCATAATGGTGACATATGCTGCAGTGTCATGTTACAGGATTTAAATATTAGCTTTTTGAGTGCACTTCTAGGACTATTTTGCATAAACAGGCTGGAAAATTGGTGGCAATTTTATAGCGTTTAACTCCGCTCACACTCTCACTGTGAGCCAGATGTGCCGAGCTAGCAGCTTCCACATGTGCAGAGGGGAAATTCCAAATAAATTCATACTCTCATGTTACATCATCTGTGTTTGCTGTGAGGCTGATGTCCACTGGCCCCCAAAGGGCTCATCAATAGGCTACAACAAGGGGGTTAATTTGACAACACATGAAGAGACAAACAAACATGAAATGGAAAGAAATAACTTCTCAGTAAGTAGGGATATTCTGGAGCAGACAAAAAACAATCAAACTGAACCGTCAAATAGGAGCACTAAATGGCTCGATGGTTCTCAACCTTTTTTGAACAAATGCCCCCTTGACTAGGGTGACCAGATTTTTGTAGTCTGAAACCGGGACACTTACCGCGTGACATAAGGATAATTTTGGAGGGCGGGTCTGGGGTTCCACCCCCAGAAGAAAAATGTGTTTTTTAGATGCAATTTCCTGCATTCTGATCAATTCTAGGGGGAGGAATGACAAATCGCAACTGACTCCTTCAGACTTTATATACTACAAGCGCTGGCTGCCATTAATTGTGGCAGGTAAACATGTAATATTTTCCATATATTTATGTAGCGCAATGTAGCGGGTGGCCAAGACAGGGTTTGCTCGGGACCTGGGACACACAACTCCAAACCGGGACTGTCCCGGTTAAACCGGGACGTCTGGTCACCCTACCCTTGACCTCATACCCTTGACCTCATCAAAAGCCCACCAACGCCTCCCATTAGTATTAAAAAATAAAATGTACTAATGCACCTTAATGGCAACACAGCACCACCCCCTCTCATTTATATCCTTCTCAACTGTCCCCCTAGGGCTCCCCAACGCCCCCCTGGGGGGCTGTAGCGCCCACGTTGAAAAACACCAGCCTAGCCAAACCCTTGCCTATCCCAACATCACAAAAAGGGAGAGATGTTGTTACATGTATTATGATGTCCATGATTAACCTACAGCATGATGTCCATCAAGCTGAATGATGTAATGTTACTGAGGCAAAACCTACAACATCAACAACTGCATTCTTTTGCCCCAGGCTATCATGCATGAGTTCAGTCACATTCTGGTCTGGCCTGGTCAGAAAGTAGGCCTATCTAGAGCATACACGCCTGTGACTCTTTCTGTGTGTTTTCTATTCCTTTATCTACACACACACACTAAATTTAGTATATACATAAAAAACTAAATGTGCACAAGAATACAACACAGTGCATGCAAAAATATATGTATTAACCCCGCCTATGATCTTAAAAACCAATGCATGAGCTCATCCCACTCTGCACCCACGCTGTTCTTTCCACTGCTGCTGAGTGCAAGAGAAATTGCTGCTTCATCCATCTAGCCCGGGCCGAAACTCTCGCGTTGTTTCAACTCCACGGATTTAACTTCCTGTTCCGGGGTCGGCGCGTGTTGCCTGATCGTCTTGCTCGATGCTGGGCTAAAGAGTTTTTTTTTCTGATGTGTTGCTGAGCGCTGCTGTGGTAGGGATGATGATGATGGCGGAGCTGGTGCAGGGACAGGCCTCGGTGGCTCAGCCTGGAATGAAAGCAGACGGCTTCGCCGACGCTTTACACCGGGCCCGACAGGTAATGCAATTGACATACAGGGATCTTTTCGAAATCGAGGAAGATTAGTGCTAGGCCGTTCGGGGTGGGGGAGGAGTGTACTTTTTAAGCAGCGGATCCCCAGCCCCCCTCACCCGCTGAGAACACACTCCTGTGCACATACTAAGCTAGCATAACTGGCTACACAAGGTCCAAGTGTTAAGACTGCATGGCTCTGCGTGCCGATTAAGAGAATGTGGGCCAGAAGACGCCCAACAAACTAACAACAAGCACTAGCCAAGCTAATAAGACACAAGTCAAGTTGGTTAAAGTGTGAAAGAACTTTTGTGCGGTAGCACTAGGGGTGACTTGGAGAAAGGGGGAAAAACAAAACATGAGCAACAAACTGCAACCTGTTGTAACGCCACATAACTTGATGCTAGCTAACTAGCCAGCTAGCACAGAAGCTGCTATCGCCGTGGCCTAGTTCCGCGAAACCATCTGACTTTACGCAAACATTACTCGAAGTGAACTCACTTAACAACAGACGAAGCAAAGTTGTTTGTCAAATCACAAACTGGGTCGTGTAGAATGCATTGCAATAACAACTTGGTCATGCATAGTGGGCAACATAGTTTTTCTTGGATTTTTATAGTTAGCCAACTAGTGTGCCCCCGTTAGCCAGCATTTTTGAACTCGCTGAACAACTTACAAGGAGCTAATTTAAATCAAGCATACGCAGTTTACTCGACAGTTGCATAATGTTGGATGAACACTAGAACTTTTGGGTGGCTTGACTGCTCTCGCGGAGCAGTAGTTTCGCAATCTGAACGCACTCAACCGAAGTTTGGAAAGTATGTCACCAGCTTGAAGAACGACGTTAGATAGCAAGTTAAGCTAGCTAGTTAGCCAGTAAGGTGTGCTGTTAACTAGCTGGCTAGCTGCTATCGTCCCGGGTCAGAGAGTGGCCTAATTAGCTCCTCGCTCCACTTGGGTCAGGCAAAGTTAGTTAATACTGTATATTAACGTAAGCCTTTAACGTTGCAGGAACATGCTGGATTACAAGTGAAAAGTTTGAAGTTTTGGTTGGCAAGACTGAAGTTAAATCGAAGCATATTTAAATGGTTCGATGTATTTTGTGCATTGACAGTTTTAATGTCTGGCCAGCAGGAACGTTGTGATTTTACAGAGTTGATGTGGTCAAAAAATTGCAAAGTAATTTCCCCACGTGCTGCATCGCACCACATTGTCATTACGTCAGAGTGACATGCATGTCCCCCTAATACTTATCACGATCAATTTGACACCAATGGCCTTTTCTCCTGTTACTTGTCGCAATACTCAAAGAGCACTGCCATCTCCATTACCGTCTCAGTTGTTTGACTCAATTTGTCATGCCTCTTGCCATAACGCCTGTGAAGGCAAAGGCTCTAATCTAAATGTAAGAAGTTTGACAACACCGCTCAATTCCAATACTAGTATCCACATTACTTATGCTGCATAATGTTCTCGCTCGAGAAAATTAGAAAGGGCATTTTATTGCCCCCTAATCAATACTCCTTCCGCAAGCAGGGCAAGTCAAAATATTGTTAATGATTGAAATGAAAGTGAGTACGGTACTTAGTCACTCAAACACGTGAACTGGTCTCATTCCATCTTACAAGTCTTCACTAAACATTTTTTAACTGCATCTTCAATCTTTTGAAATTTAATCTGCCAGTTATTTAGAAGTATTTTTTTGACCTTTTAATGTCTCCAAAAGCCTCTCTGGTGTATTTAGTGTGTAGGTAGTGTTGTCTCAGCTGTCCACGCGACGGTTGAGTGCCTAGATGATTAGATGACTTGTCTGAACGTTGCTGTGAAGTCCTGTTGGCCCAATGTCGTCCCACCTGTCCCCTTTCCACCACTAAAGCTGTCCTGCCCTGCTCCACAATGTGTCCCTTTTTCTTGCAGTGGTACATAATCACCCCTGTCTGTTAGTTGTTTACATCCACATTTAATAATTGGAACAATGGCATGGGGATATGTAAGCGTGTTTTCTCGGGACACAAACACACACGTACGCACGAACGCATGCACGCATGCACTCACACCCCTCTAAATTCAGACCAAATGGTGCTGTGTGCCCCCACATGCCTCCCTGATTTCTAACACCCATGCCATTTGTCTCTGGAGTGGTCATATGTTTTGGCCGTGTGTGTTTCAGCATATGCACAACTACGCAGTATACAATGGTGTGTAATGTGCACATATCATCATAATCTCATGCAAAGGGTGCGCGTTGATGGAAACACTGCATTTATTGAAGCTTGTGTGTGCATGTGGACGCTTTGCATATGAGAGTATATGAAAGTATATGAAAGTATAAAATTTGTGTGTGCATGCATGCATGTGTGCTTGCGTGAGGTGTGTGTGCGTGCACGTGCGTGCGTTTGCATAGGCATACATGGCCTTGTACTCGAGCATGGCACCTGTGAGCGGTTTCAGTTTCTGCCTTGCGCCACTGTCACACTCAGCTGTCTGTCCCCAGTGTGTGTGTGTGTGTGTGCGCGCGCTCGCGCGCATTTGTGTTCACTCCCGCTGCTGCTGGTTGGCATTGCCGCAGGAGGAGAGCAGGCCCACGACCAACATGGCACCATACGGGCCGGGTCCACTCCATTCTACTCTCCTCTACTCTCCTCTTATTTCCTCTCCTCTACAATGTCCTCTCTGCTCCCCTCTTCTGTCTTCTCTACTCTCCGCTCTTTTCCTCTCCTGTCCTCTGTGCTCTCCCCGCTCTCCTCTCTGTTTTGCTCTGCTCCTCTCCTCTCTGCTGCACTCTCCTCTGCTCCTCTCTGCTTTCCTTTCTGCTCCTCTCCACTCTCATCTCCTCTCGGCTCTCCTCTGCTCCGCTCTGCACCTCTCCACTCTCCTCTCCTGGCCTCGCCTTGATCAGCGACTCCACGGGAGAGAGAAAAAAATAGAACTGGGAGTGTGGCCAGAATGGCCGTCTGTGTCCGCTTCACTTTTTTCCGTCTTCACGTTGGCGCATTGAGATGCAGCATTTAAACCAAAACAAAGCGCTAGGTATGTGGCCTTTATGTAAGGCGCATGGTGTTAGCCACCAGTTTATTTGGGGTGGGGGGAGATTATGGTGCCATTGCTGACAATCAGCGCCTTTGTGTGGTGTGTGCTGTACTGTAAAGTAAGTTTGTGTGTGTGTGTGTGTGCCGTGCACACCTCTGTTGCGGCCACATTGCGTAATTGCCAGGCCAAGCCAGCGCTTTGTGCTGCTCCTTGGTTATAAAGTACACAACGTACTAAGGAGTCCAAGTTTGCAGCGGCCTGCTGTCTGACTTAGCGCCTCGCTCCCTCACCGCTCTCCACAATGGCCTGTGTTGTGTGCTGCCTGGGCCGTGTCTAAATTAAGGACCATTTGCACTGGAGGCTCCTGGGCCAGCTTAGCACGGGATACGACATGATGACACGGAGACGGGCGTCTGACTTAGTTGGCTCAAGAAGCAGTCAAAAAGTTGTTTTGCAGAGCGCAAGTAGCCTAAATTGTGTGTCTGTTGTGTTGTCTCCCTTTTCCTTTCCCTGAACAATGTCAAACTCAGAGGAGAATGAGGGTTGTTCATTACAAAAAACCCATTTGATCACAAAAACAGTTCTTGTTCTCCAGTTGTGGGCCTTCGATGCAGTTTGCCTGACCTGTGTGCAGTGCAGCAGCAGTAGTCAGTAGCCTCTGTGTGTTAGCTGCTGCTGCTGATGGTGATTGAAATGTGGGAGTGGCATTGCTGAGTGAGAGCTAGTGGTGTGTGTGCAGCCCCCCTAGTGTACACAGTGTGGTTGCAGTCTCATACAAGACTGGGGTGCATTTCTCAAAACCAAAGTTGCTTATTACATTAGCTACTTTGTTGTTTTCAATGCATTTTCCCATTGGCAACTAACGAACTTGCTCACAGGCTAGCAACTTCTCTGTTGAGATGCACCCCTGAAGGAGCTGCTGCATGGTGTCAGGTGCCAGGCGAGAGCCATCATTTAACCAGTCCCTCCAGGAATTCGCGATGTTGCGATTTGCAACTTTTTCGCAACTTCAATGAATTCCCGCGAATTCTGCGCGACAGCGCAACTTTAACCAATCACCGCGATTTCCCGCAACTTTGAACCCATCCAAAAACTAATCTAATCCTAAAACTCTGCCATAAACATGTTACCATCTGGGAATGGTCCTTGTGAAAGAACATGGTTTGCTGAAACAAAAAGGCATTAAGGGTGGTAAACTGTAATCTATTATCTGTAATCTATTGTAGGTCTACACCATTGGAGCACTGAGCTAGACTATGGGTGTGACATTGGGAGCACAGAAAAAAAATGGCATCTATTCTATAGGGTGCCTCAATACGGTAGAGTTTGGCAGTCTGAGCTACAGCAGAGAACACCTCTACAAGAACATCTAGCTGTCCAAGTTATCAAAGAAGCGTTTGTAGTGTAAAATGAATCACTCATCACTTAAATTGTCTTGGGCCGATTCAAAACTTAGTGCGTTAACATGCCGTGAGGAGGAAAATTTGTATCATTCACTATAATAGCCTGACCAGAGGCGTGTGTTCACCGAACAGCGTTTGTATCATACACTGACGGTTCCTACAAGGAAGAGTGCAGAGACTGGATAAAATTAACTCTTAGAATTTCTGAAGAGTGGACACAGATGCTTATCTCGATGGTGAGTGCCCTCATTTTAAAGGAACGTTGGTGGTGTAAAAACCCAGTGGCAGGTGGTCTGATGAGCCATACTCTACTTTCGTAGCAGGTGGACTAAGGCAGGTCTGGCTAACTGGCAAGGCAGTGGGGTTAATTTCTCCACGCTTTTTATCTGAAAATTCTGGATGGTGTAGTGCTCGGCCATTAATGGCAGCGCTCGCCATTAATGACCCAAATAGCCTAAATAGGCCTGCCATTATTTTATTGTTTGAAAGCCCGCTACGCAGCTTATGAGGTTACTACCTAGGCTACCAAGCCTACCTCAAAAATACCAAAATGACCACTGAAAATAATATAAAAACACCAGAGGACTGGAATGTGGCAGTGTCCTTTACTCTAAGCGTGGGGAAACATATTAAAAATCGCAACAAAAATCGCACCTTTCACTTCATGCCGCAACAAAATCGCAACAACACAGTAAGAAGCTCCGCCACTTTTATCGCGATTTTCTGGAAATCCTTGTGCACTATCTGGCAATTCAGATCGCACATTTTTGAGAAAATGCCCGCGATTTCCTGGTGGGACTGATTTAACACTTTCCAGTAGAAAAGCTTGAGTAGTCCATGAAAGAGTAGAATATTTCAGGCTTAGATTTTTGGGCTCTCTGCACACTCGAAGGCCAGTTGCACACGCTCAATAGAGGCGTCTTCCCATAGCCCACTTGCACACGGTCAGTGGAGGTGTGTAGACCCAGTCTGCACCTCTGGCCCGACCATGAAACTGCATGTTTTCCCCTCCGAATGCTCCACCCGCTGGTCGTGCGGGTGCCAATCACTGCCAGTCAGTAGGCATATTGATTAGCCACTACATACAGCGGGTAGAGCCAAACGTGGGGGAAAACAAGCAGTGTCATGTGCGGGCCCAGAGGTGGCGACTGGCTCTACAGCCCACTTGCCAGCTACACGTCGCGCTGGAGGCCAGTTGCACACGCCCAATAGAGGCGTCTTCCCATAGCCTGCTTGCACATGGTCAGTGGAGGTGTAGTGTCGTCATAGCCCACTTGCACATGCTCAGGGGGGAGTGTAGTGTCATCAAAACCCACTTGCACATGCTCAGTGGAGGTGTAGTGTCATCATAGCCCACTTGCACATGCTCAGTGGGGGTGTAGTGTCATCATAGCCCACTTGCGCACGCTCAGTAGAGATTCCTGGTAGCTGTGTAGTGCAAACAGGCCCATGGCCTACTGTAATGAGGGCTTCCCCTGTGTGAAACCCCCCCTGGGAAGAAGCTCGCATTTTCACACCACCCAAAGCCCTGCCTTCTTGCTCTGAATGTGGCTGCAAAACGTGTGTGTGTGTGTGTGTGTGTGTGTGTGTGTGTGTGTGTGTGCGTGCGCGTGCGCGTGTGCGTGCGCGTGTGCGTGCGCGTGTGCGTGTGCGTGTGTGTGTGTGTGTGTGTGTGTGTGTGTGTGTGTGTGTGTGTGTGTGTGTGTGTGTGTGTGTGTGTGTGTGTGTGTGTGTGTGTGTGTGTGTGTGTGTGTCCGATGAGTGTGCGTGTGACACACGTGCACACACAAGTGGCTGCTTGTACTGGTGGTGGGCTTCCACTGGCTGTGTGTTTACCTCCTTGAGCAGTGACTTGTAGCTTGTGAGTGTGTGTGTGTGAGGGAGATTTATCGGTGTGCTTGCATTGCTGGCATTCCTCCCCAGCATTCCCCAGAAAGAGGCTCTTGGCTAGTGGGAAGAGGAGGAGCCAACAACCCCTCCCTCCCTCCAACTCACACATGCTCGAACCCCCTTACTTACCCGCCCCCCCCCATGCCACACTTGTTCTCCCCTGTCTCAATGCCAACTGTAGTCCAGTGCAATATGCTGTCCAGCCACCCCCTCTCCTCTCTGCTCAGTCCCCCTCCTCGCTGGCCAGGCCTCTGCTCTCAAATCAAGTGGCCCACATAGAGACAGTTAGTTGGGGCTCAAGCCGCCGCGCATGGAAGCCCTCCTGATGGGCCCTCGCTCGCTAATTGGAACACATTATGTGTCAATATTGTTCTCGGTTTTTCTTTCATTCGTTCTTTGCACATTTTTTTGTCTCCTCATTTGAACAAAGTCAATCTTGAAGTGGCAGACTTGCGGTGGCTAGAAAAGCGCAATTTATCACAATTTACTTGAAACTGTGTGGAGAAATGAAGAGACGGGGTGAGACAGAAAAGAGACGAGAGGGAGAGAGAGAGAGGGAGGCAGAGCGTGCCTCCTTTTGTGTGTGGGGTCGAGGGCTGAATGGCAGCAAGAAGCGGCCCCTCTCTGGAGATAATTGGAGCGGAGGAAACTGCCAGATGTGAGAATGGAGACCAATTAGCAACTCTTTTCCCCCCACAAACTCTACTGCTACAGTTGTGTGTGTCTGTGCATGTGTGGAGAGCTGTCATTGTTACACTATGCGGCCGTCGGATAGGACCGCCTAAACGGCCCTTCTTCTGTACCGAGCTACCCCGAACATGAAACTTATCTGCCGGAGTTGCGTTGCGGGGGCCATGTTTGTCGTAATGGCTTCCCCAGATAAGGAAGGATCCCACTTCAAAGTTTACTGGTGTCGTTTGCATCGCTACTCCAACAGATGTGGAACAGCAGCAGCACCTTAATCAGTTGCACATGCTGAGTTCTAACTCCTCTTGTTCCCCTCCCTCCCTACCTCTCATGTTCTCCCTTTTCTCTCCCCATACCCTCCCTCTATTTCTCTTTCTCTCTCTCTCTCTCTCTCTCTCTCTCTCTCTCTCTCTCTCTCTCTCTCTCTCTCTCTCTCTCTCGTCCTATATTTCCTCCCATGTCGCTCTATTTTTCTCTTCCCTCCCTGCTCTGTCTCTCTTGCCCTTTCCCTGCCTCTCCATTCTGCCCTCTGTGTTGCCCTCTTTCTCACCCCTTCCTCTCTTCTCTTCTCTCTTTCTCTTGTGTTTGCAGATTGCGGCAAAGATGGGCAGTGACCAGATGCCCCATCTGAACAACTCCTCTCCCGTGGTGGACCCCTCCCTCTACGGCTATGGAGGCCATAAACGCACGCTGGATGACGGAGGTGAGTGAGCCCCAACACACACACACACACACACACACACACACACACACACACACACACACACACACACACACACACACACACACACCATGCATTGTCAGGCATGAAAATCCCTCACCTTTCGGCGAAATTCGCCGTTTTGAAATCAAAATGGGTCATTTCTGTGAATCATGTAGATCCGAGGAGAAAATTTTAGGGGGGGTGGGGGGGTCGAGCGAGGAGAAAAGTGTAGCGCCAACTTACTGTATCATTGTGTAGCGCTCTACCGCAGAAAACATACAGTCTCAGGAGAGATTACCAGAGCTGACAATGACGTTTCACCAATCACCGCATTTGTTGCTGTCGGCACAGCCAATAACGTGAAGGGCCTTCATACTTATCTTTGAAAGCGCAATTTAAAACAGGTGCCGCTTTGGTGGCTGGTGTGGTTGTAGCAACTATCTTTCTTAGTTCTAGAACATCTCTGATTATAAGAAAATGTCCAAACGATCTGTCTACACGTTTCCCAGAGTGGTAGCTATTTGAGATCATGATTCTTGTTATGAGAACATCAGGACGCAAGCATTTCGAGTGGATGTTGTTAGCCACAGTGGTTAAGCTGATTTTCCTAACAATTTGAAACCGCATTTGCCCTGCCCACGTGAAGAAGTATTTATTCTCAAAAGAGCTCCGTTAAAGAAAGCTTGGGTAGGCCTACGGCACATTTTCCTGACGGCTATTTTAACGGGTCTGTGCGCTACGAAATGGCGAAAGTATCTAGGCGCAATGGGGAAGAAGCGCATACAGGCTACGCGAAGCATCCAACATCATGCTTCGAATCATATGCTGCGGCTTCTAGCACGCACGAGAGAGAGGGAGAGGGAGAGAGAGCGAAGCCTAACTTAGTCAATCGTTTGACACGGGACAAATTGTTATAGGAATCATTCCACGTTTTTTGGAATCCCTTGGTAGCCTACATCTAAATGACATCTACCGATTTATATTTAGTTGAACACGGTCAAACAGTTTTTTTCACGGTCAAAGTTGGAGCTTTCCTATTATTTTTTCATAGGGAAACAGATATACTAGGTGAATGGACTAAAATGTGAGTAGTTTGGATACAATTTCAGTAGTTTATCCAAACTGTGACAAAGATGTTTTGTATTACAAGTTGTCGGAAATATGATGATTAACTGTTCAAACGAGATCACAACCAGGCAAACGTTGAGGGGACATTGGATAGGCCTAGTGAGGAGGGGTGCTTATGCCATTGGGGGGCATTCGTTTATTTTATTTATTTTTAAGGGGGGCATTGGCAGGGTTTTGATGAGGTCAATGGGGTGTTAGGAAGCGTATGATGAGGTCAAGGGGGATTTTTTTTTTTTTAAAGGCTGAGAACCAAAACCCATTCTGTCTGTCTGTCTGTCTGTCTGTCTGTCTGTCTGTCTGTCTGTCTGTCTGTCTGTCTGTCTGTCTGTCTGCCTTCCTGCCCCCCTCATCAGACATGACAGCATGACAATCATGAAGTAACGAAGATGGTTGGCAGTTCTTCTTATGTTCACTGTCCCTGGGTCGCTACAGTATGCTCAAAATTCATCATTTAAAGACGGTTTTAGCTACATTTTCTCTCCTGGGAGACCATGCCCCCAGACCCCCCTAGTATGACTATACAACACTGTCCCCCAAAAACGCCACTGCACACCACACCTGCGTGCGCACCGCTGCAGCACACGCGCCGCTCCGTGCCACCGCGCCACGCCGCACCTTTCTCACCTTTTTCACCCCTGACCCGTTTTCATGCCTGATTGTCCTAGGATGAAGCTTAAAAAAAAACTACTTTGGTAACACTTTCTATGAAGCCCATATCTATAGCGCATTATGAGTGCATTTATAACAACTTATAATGCGCATCATAATCATAGTGCGTTATGACTACACTCATAACTCTTCATGATGGAGCATATCAACAGTCACGAATAACAAAAAATCTAGCTTATAATGCATTATAAATCTTAGGGTGTTTTGAATGCTCGTGACTGGTTAAAAACTACAGGCAGTGAACAGGCTTATAATACATTATATCTGTCATGATGCACTATGAGTAATTATGATGCACATTATAAATTGTTATAAATGCGCTCATAATGCGCTATAGATATGGGCTTCATAGAAAGTGTTACCACAACTTTTTTTTTTTAAAAGTCACTGGCTCTGACCAAAACCACATTGGTGCATGTGAGATGTGTGCACGTCATGTGAGTTGTGTGTGTGTGTGTGTGTGTGTGTGAGCGGTGCGCACAGCTCAGGATGCAGCTCATGGCAATCAGTGTAACATGAAGAGGAGGTGGGTCTGGTGCTGCATGCGGCGTAAAGGCATCTACCTTAGCGGCCGCTGATGTGACGTGGCCACATGAAAGAGGAGCAGTGGCAAAGACTGATGCTGTCGGATACAGGTGTCAGCGTGCAAGGACAGGAGGGCACCTGATCATGACGTGAGCTCATGACCGCTTCAACAAGTCACTCAAAACTCCAATGTTTTGTCCAAAAAAGGAGGGAAGAGCAGAGGCACTCTGGGATTTGAGAAAAACATTAAAAATGCCATGTGTTTTTAAGCAGCTTTGCCATGTTATATTAAAGGCTTTCTTATATTTTTCTCAAATCTGAGTGCCTCTGTTCTTTTCTCCCTTTTTTTGACTTACACTTCACGCGGTACAGATGAGCAAACCGGTGGCAGAAACTTTTAACCGGTTAACATTCATCCGGTCGACTACCGTTTAAACGGCTACCGGTTAACATCCCTAGTTGCAACAGAGTCCGCGGCCACTTGATCCCACAGACCGCGTTGTGCAAGTCGTGAAATTCTGCGCATGTGCAGCTCAACACATCATAAGGAAAACAGTGATTTTCAGCGTTGGTTTCTTATATATGGCCATCTGGTTGTGTATTGCTCAGTTGTCCCTTATCTGATTAATCATTCATTTTCAGATGCCCATGGTCTTGCTTATCTGAAATTGTAATCCTGAGCCAAGATGGCTGCCGAATGAAATGACTTATTCTAAGTCACTTTGCCTAGATCCAGTTGACGCGTCTGGCCTGTCCAGCAAATCTGCTTGTTTTCCCCTTCGTATACTTCCCACGCTGGTCGGGCCAGACGTGCCAACTGGCCGTGATTGGCACCGTGTGACTAGTGGGCGGTGTCAGTGCATACAAGTCAAGGAACTCTTAAGGACAGTGGGGTACATTTTAATGTGCCAGTAGATCAACAGCTAGAGATTGTTTGATGAGCTCAGTTTTATTTAATTGTATTATTGTTTTCATCCCTGCGTTCAGAATGATGAAATCGAGGCAGACCAGTGTCATATTCCACAGTGCAGTTGTATAAGTGATGCCTCGGTACTTGCATGTGATTTATTGCGAGTTTAGGCTCACAGTCCAGACTCTTGTGCCGGTACCCTGCACGGCACAGACGCCATGTTGTGTCAGCGGTAGTTTGCTGTCGAAAAACAAGTGCAGTGGCCTTGAGCTGTTTTTCTGCAGTCTTAAGTTTCCCCTCAAGCATAACCTCTTAGCAGTTTGGCAAATTCAGCAAAGGGCCCAAGCTGTATGTTTTCAGATATCAGACCAGACCCACAAGCACCATGGGTAACGTAAGGGGAAATATCCGAAATTATAACGTCGAAGCATAATTTTAAGCAGTGTGTACCACACTAAACAAGAGTCAGAAGTATTGACCAACTTGTTTTGGTTGTGGCCAAACACCTAGCCCAGTTTCTCCTCTCTTGGGGCTCTACGAGAGACCAGTCACAGCGATGATAAATGTTGAGTTGTAACTATTTCATGATTCCTGGTCAGCAAACAGGGTTTGAGTTTCTCTCTGCTCACCCGTGCTGACACGTGCTAGACACGCGGCCAACTGAGGCTGTTTCTGACCGGCCGCAGTCCAGTACAGGGGAACCTGAGCATGGCCTGACCAGCACAGCCCGGCACAGAGCCTCAAGTGGGTCAGGCCTTTTTAAACAAAAAATGCAGCAAGGGGGCCCATGCAGAGGGGAGAAAAAGTGTGTGTGTGGAGTATGCAGGAGTGGGGGGTAGTAAAAATGGTAGTGTACAGTGTGCAGTTTCACCCTCTTGACCCCCGGGGCCTTCAAAGTCTATGTGGAGTACATTTCACTGACACTGACATGGAGAAAGAGTTCCTCTCTCTCTCCCTCTCTCTCTCGGGCCTGGTCAGGTTTCCGAACGGCCTCCAAGTAGAGTCACATGCCCCTACTCCTAAGGCCTAGCGTTGGGAGCCGTGCAGGCGACTAGCCAGCCAATAGCAGTGGCTGTTATACGGGACGCCTGTTGGCCAGCCAATAGCAGTGGCTGTTATACGGGACGCCTGTTGGCCAGCAAATGGCAGTGGCTGTTATACGGGACGCCTGTTGGCCAGCCAATGGCAGTGGCTGTTATACGGGACGCCTGTTGGCCAGCCAATAGCAGTGGCTGTTGCGAGTGGATTGTTGGTCAACCAGCCGATAGTAGTGGCTTTTAAACATGTGTCCCACTGTGTCCCCCTCCATGTCCCATGCACCACATTATCACCAGAGCACCCCACTGTCACTGTATTATCACCACCAGCAGGGCCGAAGACCGCTTTTGCTGGGCCTGGGACAAATTCATCTGAGAGGGCCCCCTACCCAATACATACAATGTAAGGGGGACCCAGTTCTGGGCACCCTATCTCCCTGGGCCCGGGACAACATACCCCTTTGCGCCTTCCACAGCTACAGATCAGCGCTGGCCTCACAGGACAGCTAGTGGCCAGAGCAAAGAGTTGTGGCCCGGCTGCTAGCGGCCAGAGCAGAGAGGTGTGGCACGGCTGCTAGCGGCCAGAGCAGAGAGGTGTGGCACGGCTGCTAGTGGCCAGAGCAAAGAGGTGTGGCCCGGCTGCTAGCGGCCAGAGCAGAGAGGTGTGGCACGGCTCCCTGCCCTGGTCTGGTGGTGACCTGTGTCTGCTTGGGCTTGTGTCACATGACCACGGCAAGTCAGCAAGTGGAACCGCCATTGCACCACACTATATGCGCCTGCACCTGTTGCAAACTGCCAGCAACACAAAATGTAAACCCCGTTTGGGGGCTGTGTCCATGCCAGCTGTGGACCCCCGGTGTGGCCAAGGTGTCATGCTCAGCCGTCTTTCAGGAGTGGTGGCATGGCGGCGCGCAGGAGCAGAGTGGAAGCGTGTGTGAGTGTGTGAGAGAGAGTCTGGGGGTTTCGCTGCAGGCAGCAGGAGAAGTGAAACCGGTTCTGCACTCCCGACACCACTGAAGGCCTCAGCGGAAAAAAAGAACTGAAGAATGGGATTTAGAAGTTGCATTCCAACATGCTTGGCTTTCTTTTTTTGCATGCTAATGACTTTTAAATGTCATTACTGCCAGTATTCTATCAGTGCACCATCATGTGGCGATGAGATTCTTTTTGCATCTCTGAGTTGGTCACAGTTTTGAAACTGCGTTTGCGTGTGTGTGCACAGACGTGTATGTATGCATTTGTCTGACTGTACATAATGCTGACTCAAGAATTAGACCCACACAAGTAAGTGGACACGCTGGCCCTCTCCACACGGGACCAGCACTCAACAAGCCCAGCAGTTGCTGACACCACATCTCCACCCGTAAAAGCACCTCCAGTTGGCTGAAGGCCCTACTGTAAAGACATTCCAAACGGTGGGCTGGTTAGAAGGTGGGGGTGGATGTGGTTTTGCAAATGGCTTCCTTGCGAAGGGGGAAAGGTTGGTACCGGTGTGCGTGTGTGGGGAGGTGGGGGTGGGCTGCAGTGGACGTTTGGAAAGTGAAGTTCGCATTATCAGGTTTGGCTGTCATGGGACGCTGAGGTATTTTTGTCGTTGGAGAGAAACAAAAGGCAAGGGGGGGTGAGCAAGAGAGACGGACAGAGGGAAGAGGGAGAAAGAGAGGGGGAGGAGGAGGTGTGTAGGCTGAGAGGGACACTGGTAATCCAATATTGTTCCCATTTCTCTTTCTCTCCCTTCGTAGCTTTGGTTGAGGAGAGTGTGATGAGGGAGACAGAAACACACACACACGCACACAGCTGGTGGAAAATGTTGCTGCTGTGAAACCGAGTGTTTAAGGAGGCAGAGCGTGCAGCTCTGGGCCCCTTATGTAAGGCCGTGTATATGACTAAGCTTTGCCCGGGCCTCTTCCCGTCCCGTCCCCTTCCCCTGGTGCAGCCTACTCATTGTCACCGCCCGCCATATTTCCAGCTGCCAGAATGGGAAGCTCCTAAGTCTATTAAAGATCCCTTCCTCCATTTCCCTCACTAGCTCTTTCTCTTGGTCTGTCTCTCTCTCTTGGTCTGTCTCTCTCTCTCTCTGTCTCTCTCTCTCTCTCTCTCTCTCTCTCTCTCTCTCTCTCTCTCTCTCTCTCTCTCTCTCTCTCTCTCTCTCTCTCTCTCTCTCTCTCTCTCTCTCTAACATTTTCTCCCTCTGTCTCAGTTGTGACCCATTTGCAGAAGCACTCATGTTGCTTTTCAACCACAAGCATTTGTGGAGCTGCCTTGCAAATGTCTCTTGCTCTGGCCCATTGTCTTCCAATAAAGACATGTGACGTCCATCGGGGCAGAGAAACTGACGTCCTGGCTTCATACGCCAAAGACAGACTGGAAATGCATTCATGTTGATGTCAAGAAGCTGGAGATTTCCTTATGGCAGTGTCGCTGTTTGTTTTGAGGAGTCGTAGCGTTACTTATGACTTGTCAGTCACTGTTGTTGACATTAAGAGGACAGATCGCTACTTGAGCCAATACTCATAAAATAGTAATATTATACTTGTGGCACCTTTCCAGGAATGAACTGGCCTCTGACCCAGCAGAGGGCTATGTAAAATGGTTCTCTGGAACGCTGTCTGTAGGCACTGATTGCAAACATTAAAAATGTGGACCTGGTGATATCTGATTAAGAATCATAGACTTGTAGGTCATTGTGATATTTCAGAATACAACACGCATACAATACCACTGTACGTGTAATGGAGACCAACTAGCAGTGTGTGGCGTGGACCGTTGGTTTGGTAAACCTCCCTCCCGAATCCTCATACAGTATCGATAGCGCTAGGCTATTGGACTGGTCCTTAAAGGGACAGTTTGGTCAATTTCAACATGCAGTTGTATTGCTCACGCTACCCTTGACTTGTCAGTACCTGGTGATGCCACATTTTTTGGCTCAGCCCTTTCCGAGATATGAGCAATTCTAATGGGGGCAGCGTTTGTTTACATTTTTAAAAAATGAAACATAGGCCAACTCCAAATATTTTCCCAAAAGGTACTGGTGTTTTTGGGAATAAATAAAAATGTTTTTTTGAAATGTAAACAAAGAGCTGCCCCCATTACAATGACCAGGATCTCGGAAACGGCTGACGAAGAAGAAAAAAAAATCTCAGGCACTGACAAGTCCAGGGTAGTGTGAGCATTACAACTGCATGTTGAAATTGACCAAACTGTCCCTTTAAGCTCAGTGCTGTGCCTCCCATACCCAAACCGATGCCTGAAGAATTGCCCATACTGGGACAAATAAAAGCTACCGAACTGAACCGGATGCGTTGATGAGGTGGCGAGTTTGAGGCCCCAAGGGGGACGGATTGCGCGGCAACACCTTGGTTACACTTGTGCTGTTGACCCGGGATGGGAGTGAGGTTTAGGGGGGTGAGTGTAATGGAGGCCAGGTAGCAGTGTGGCATGGAACGTTAGTAAACCTCCCAGCGCGGCAACATCTGTTACATACACACGCACACGCACACGCACGCACACGCACACACACCACAGATAAATGGGTCAACCATACTCATCTTTAGAAGTCCGTGAGGTCTTGGTGAACCAGCCTAAAGGTTAGCATGACATGGTTTCCACTTTCAGCAGTGTGTGTCTGGGCCATGTTTGTGTTGTGTGAGTTTGTGTGTGCCCTGCTTCTCTATCGCGTTCTGTCAGCTCTTCCTGTTGGTCAGTTCTTTATCGGGCACTTTTTCAACTGGTCACCACTGCTCAGATAACGCAGTTAATCATCTGGTCAGTCAAAACAATCCGACCGTAGTAGCGCTGCACACAATTTTGCATGCGTCACTTGTTGCTTTTAACCACTTGTGCATCGGTGGATCTCCCTCGCACTCCTGGATTACGTTTAGGAGAAGCAATCCCGAGTGGGATTGTCTGTATGCAATTAGCAAATGTTGGATTATATTGTTAGAAGTAATCCCACAGGTTTCGACCCCTGGCTATGTAGGCTTGTTCACAGCCACACACACACTTACAGGAGTTTGTGCGTGCACATGTGTAGGCTTGAATGTGTGTGCGTGTGTGTAGGGAAGGTTCTGGATGTGTCCTTTCTCTTTCACTGTTCTATGTTTTGCCACACTGTACAGGGTGTAAGGTTCATGCTTCATTTGTGGTTCTGCGTCTGTTTGCCTGCCTGTGTCTCTTTACCCGACTATTTGTTGTTGTTTGTGTTCCGCACAGTAGCTGTTGCTGTTTGTGCTGTCGACTCTGGTTTAGCCTTGAGCCAGTCTATTGGAGTCTATTGTTGGTCACTCCCAAATGCTACTTAGAAACAACTGGTGAGGAAAAAGACAGGAAGTTATTAGCCAGTTCCAAGTTCCACGGCCAGTGTGTCCATGTGGAAACATTTGTGTCTTTTCTGTGCATTTAGAGTTCCAGAAGCTTGCACAACAACAGGCCCAGCTCACTGTGTGTAGGAACAGCAGGCGCACACACATGGTGTGTGTGTGCGTGTGCGCGTGCGTGTGCGTGCGTGCGTGCGTGCACGTGTACGCACAAACAGACAGAAAGAGGCTAGCCAGTAAGCGTGTTGTTATGAGCCTCTCTCTGCTCCGCTCCTCTCTGCTCTGCTCTGCACTCTACTGCGCTGGGCTCGTTTCTCCGGTATGTCTGGCAGAGGGACATTCTGTTCCTGGGCCACATGTATACAAACGAGCAAACTAACCAACCGACCAACCAACCAACGAGTGAGCGAGAAAGCAAGTGCTCATGCGTCAGTCAGAGCCAACGAGACATGGCAACAGACAGTAGCAGCAGCCAGCAGTACCTTATCTCTAAACGCACCAACAGCACGCCACATACACACTGCAGCTGCATGACCTTTTCCGACCCTGGCTATTGGCACTGTCCCTGAGCCTACAGGTCTAAGCAGTGTAGGGTGGAGTGGGTGAGTGTGTCTGGGTGGGTGTAGAGAAAGGCAATAAAGCCATACAAGCAAGGAGTGAACTTGGGAACAGTTTGGCTGTAGTTGTTTGTTTGGAGAAAAACAGTTAAACACTTACCAGTGACTACTGTCCAGGGTGTCCCCAAGCACTTAATAGCTAAGGCAGCCACCTGGACATCAAACGCCTGACGCCTTGACTAGGTACCTGGGAAGATTGATTTTGTACTCTGAATGCATTTTCTAAAGTTGCATCACAACAATTGAATAAACTATTTATTTTGGAGGGTATCCATATCATATTTCACATGAAAATATACAGCATGTCCTCACCAATCATGTCTGCGATGCCGACTAACCTCCCACACACTTTGACAAACAAATATTCTGTGGAAGAATTGCAGCCAGGCTCTGGCCTTAGGTGTTTAACACACACACACACACACACACACACACACACACACACACACACGCGCACACGCAGGTCTGTAAGGTACATTTCCAGATGCTTTTAAAACGGTAGTTTTTGACATAAAATACACCACTGTGAAACTCCCATCTTCTAAATGTTGTCTCTCTCTTCTCTCCTGACAGTGGGAAGCCAGCTTGGTGGGATGGTGCATCAAAGGTAAGCAGGAGATGCCATCATACCCCATATAGTATAAAAAGAACATGCGGCATAGAATGGACTGTGAATACAAGGGTGCTCTTATTCAGATTGTAGCGTGTGAATGCTATTGATTTTTCCCCTCCCGTTGTCTGCAGACATTTTTCATTAGTCTTATAGCTATAGCTGTGTGTGTGTGTGTGCGCGTGGGTGAGTGTGTGTATGTGTGTTTAGTACTACATGATCTCATCTACAGCAGAACGTGGTCTGCTTTCATCCCATGATGGTACTAAATCACAAATATTTTTCTCTCTCTCCCTCTCTCTCCCTCTCTCTCCCTCTCTCTCTCAGGGCTATTATCACAGAAGACTATAAAGTGCCTGATAAAATGGTTGGATTCAGTAAGTACTGGGACTCTGAGAGCAATGGGTGGGTGGTTAGAGGGTTGAGAATCAGATGAACCTACTTCGGTTTTGTGGATCTGATGTTAGTTGTTTAGACAAAGGAAAAGGTAAAGAAGGGTTAACCACATTCCATTCCTTTGGCTTAGTATCTCAAGATGACCCTGCCCCACTAACTTGAATAGCAACTTTGAATAGGAATATTCACAATAGGAATGTTATTGTTTTATTCATGTGTAAATATGTCTCCTCCCCAACCCCACTTGGCCTTGGTGAACTCCATAACTCTGCAAATGTTCTTCGTTTTTCTCTCTCTTCTCTCTTGTCTCTCTCTCTCTCTCTCTCTCTCTCTCTCTCTGTCTCTCTCTCTCTGTCTCTCTCTCTCTCTCTCTCTCTCTCTCTCTCTCTCTCTCTCTCTCTCTCTCTCTCTCAAAGGCCAGGAGTACTAGTAGGAATGAAATCCTCTATTATCTACTGTGTTCTTGAGTTCAACTTGGTCTGTCTCCAGTTATACAACCACATAGAGTATATATCAGAATGACTATCTGTGGAGTTTGCAGAAGACCTTGAGAGATTTACAGTAATTCATGGCTGGTGCTGTTATAATTGTAACAACAAATGGAGGATGTGAGGGCAGGGGGTGGCCACTGTCAAGGCTGAGCGATCTCTGGCACGTTGCCTTACATCAGGCCAGGCACAGAAGGCTATATTGACCACTTGCCAGTAGATGGCCATAGTAAACTTTGAACGCTTTTGGCATAGATTGAAGACGTAGAATTATATTGTTATAGTAATAATAATACATTCGTTTTATACATCGCCTTTCGAAGCACCCAAGGTCGTTTTACATAATATCAGTGTAAGTATGTAGGTGTGTGCTTATGGACACTAGAAGCCAAAGGCTTCCAAGAAGAGATGGCTTTTAAGGTGTTGTTAAAAGATGGCCAGTGAAGGTTTTGCGCTTCTCTGTAACAGGTGGTGCAACAGTCTGGGAAGGCATCACATGTCAGCAAGTCAGGGGGAAAAAAACAAACAAAAAATGTTACCGCATGCTCTTACCTCAGGCACACCATAGACCCAATAGTCATCCCCCCCAATTCTGCCCTGCTGTGTTTGTCTGTCCTGATGTGGCTGCATGTCTTGTTTTTTCAGTTATTGGAAGAGGAGGAGAGCAGATCACAAGGATCCAGCTGGAGTCCGGGTGCAAGATACAGATTGCTGCTGGTGAGTCCCGTGTCACAGAGCTCAGTGGGTTTAGTTATACTATGAAGCAGACCGTCAAAACGGCACATGGACTACAAATGAATACAATAGTTGTATTTGTTGCTGAAATTGACTTTTCTGAATAGCCACATTATGAATCTATGATTTATGCTAACCCATAAAATTGCATCGTGGTTTCTCTGCCGTTAAGTGGAGTGTTCTTATGGAACTGGATAATCATGGTAGATGATGCACTAGGTGTGTGATGCAGAGAAGCAGACAGGCCCCATGATTAGGGTGGCAAAATTCTGGGAATTTTCAAAGGTGGAAACTTACCAAGAGAATTTTAGGGAATTAATGGGAATAAACTGGGAATTATCAAAGTTGATGTTGAATATACTTTTTGCAGAGCCATTTAGGCCACATCCCCTTGCATGCATTTTGCGATTATCTTTGCAATTTCTTAGACAGCATACTGTATACAGAGTGCTGTATGCAGAGGACTAAATGCAGCCTTTTCTGTGGCTATGATGAGGAAGATGATCTTGTATTTGACCTATAAAATTAAAGTAGACGAACTAAATGTAGACAACCAAACAAAGATTTGTTTGCAATCTGTGTAACACATATATTTGTATGATTGTGAACAGACCAGAACTTTGTTCACTTTTGAGTTCCGTTTATCATGAGTCGTACTGTACAGTGCTTGCGTATATGCAATGTTAGGAAGTAAAACAGCATTTGTTTATTCTGAGATGGCCATGACGGCTAGTGACAATAACAGCCAGCTTTCCAAAATGCACCGTTATCCCAGCTGTCACTCGAATTTAAAGCAACATTAAAGAGTGTTTACCTGGTGTGTTATTATGCCTCAGTGTTGATGTGATGCGTGTCATAAAAATCAATTTACCATGCTGTCATGCAGATGCGGAACCAACACCAAACAGTAGCTACAGCCTCCCACGTAAGTTACCCTTTTCTTTATACACGTAGGTGTTCTCCTGCCTTGCCTTTGGCATGCAGCACCTCCACCGGTGCCATGTTTGTTAGCTACAGGGTCGTCAGCCGTGGACCACCGTTCTTAGATGTTTTGCCCCTTAGCCCAGAACATCTCCTGGTGGCGAGGCAGTGACGACTATTTCCACATAAAACTGTGTCGTTTGCCTGTGTTTCCAAATGACACAAGCACAGTTCATCATCACATCACTATGTCCGTAAAAGTTTCGATACAGTTTGTGCATTTGTGTGCGTGTGAAATCATCTTTCATTGAGAAGCCATCACCTGTGTTTACCAATTTCTGACACTACAAGTCAAAGCGTGTATGTGGCTTTCAAATGCATACATCAGACCTTTATTGCCACTACTCTCTAATATGTGGTCACTATTCAAAGGCAGTATCATTTCTGTCCGCAAAGAACAGCTAAATACCCATCAAATAGGACTTAAATACCCTGATTTGAATGGGTTTCAAAGGAGAGGATCATGTCCTTGACTGAGTTCCGGGTATAGGCTTGTTCAGCGGAAAGGCGACTTCCTGTAATTCCTGTGCAAAGTTTCCCATTTGAAAATTCCCAAAAAATACCGTAGTCAACTTTCCATGGACATTTTTCGGAAACCAATTTGGAATTTCCAGCCCCTTTGCAACCCTACCCATGATGCTAATGGCAGAAATGGCCGCTATGATTTTGTAAAGTTTATTGTGTGTGTGCATGTATTTGTTACTACAGATAGTGGAGGTATGATGGACAGACCATGCACCCTCACTGGAAGCCCTGAAAGCATTGAGTAAGTACTTCGCCCCTACAGTATTATTTTTATAGTAAAAGCATCAAGTAGCATACCTCCTCTTAATGCCTTATCTGCCAGATAAAAAGTAAGACAAACAACAACCCAGTATCATACCACATGACCCTACACGGTGCTAAAATCATGAAACATTTACCCAACGCTCTCTTTTGTATGCACTAGAACGTTAATGTAGAATATTGTGTTTTGGAGGGTTGCAGTGACTAGGCCTGAGTGTCCCTGTGTTTAGTGAGCCAAGTGCACATTTGTTTATGCAAGTCTTCCTCTCCCGCCTGCTTTTCTCCTCGTAGGCAGGCTAAGAGGCTGCTGGGTCAGATTGTGGAGCGGTGTCGGAATGGCCCCGGTTTCCATAACGACATGGACGGCAACAGCACCATCCAGGAGATCTTGATCCCCGCCAGCAAAGTGGGCCTGGTCATCGGCAAGGGTGGAGACACCATCAAGCAGCTGCAGGTAAGATTCTAAAGTTGCTGCTACTACTCCTCCTCGGCAAAGGCGGAAAAGTCATCAAAAAGTATCAGGTAGTGACTAAATACCTCTATAAAATACCAGTGCGTAGAAAAGTAATAAATTAAGCCTGTCCACTGGCAAGAGCAGACACAATCCAGCAGCGGCATATCAGAATACCGTAAAGTTCCAAATATTATTTGGGCTATTATTTGTCTGAAATGCGTGAGAGACCAAGCGAATATTTGAGACAGGGGGCTATTTGGGAAAGGCGATTAATTCCTTCTTCCCAAAAAATATTTCCCTAAACGGGCGAAATATGGTACTCAATTACTTTAAGCAATAGTTGGTCTAGGCTATGTTATTGTTAAATGTAAGACTAACAGTTAACACATCGGGTGTTGTTGACATGCGCAATTTTGAAGACACGAAGAACATTATCGGGGAGGATTGAGGATAGATCTTACACCTTTCCTTATTAATGGAAAATTAATTCCATGCTTTAGAAAATATTCAAGAACTTAAACAGTCTGTGATTGCTGTACACAGTTCAAGGGTTAGGCTATTTATTCAGCGAGGTTGTGGATATTGACACCTTTCCTCCGCCACCGCGGATAGACCCCACCTTTGCGCTTCTCATCTGCCTGTCACGCATCTGGAACTGGAAGAGTGCCCGCAGCTCAAGCGGCATGACTGCAATAATTGTCAATACAGTAGCCTTAACAACTGTTAAATGTACAGCGGTGTCTTTAGTTCAATTATCACACCGGTGGTAGGCCATTTTTATGAAGACCGGAAGGTTTAGTCTATCCTACTTTGCAGCAGACAAAAACTGACAGACAAAAATGCTTAATGTGTGTGTGCAGTAGTGCCTAGCGAATGATTCTCCTGCCAGCATAGCGTTGGACTAACCAGACTACATGTTGAATGTTGAGAGGAGGCATTTTGAAAATTCGAAGACCTATTCAAAAGGATATCATAGCTACCTTACCTTGCCAATGTTCCATGCATTACAAAATATTCAAGAATCTCATCTGCGATAGGCTAAAAGCGATTTATTTAGTAAGCTTGTAGATAATATTGCCACCTTTCCCCCCTCCTGCGGTAGCCAGTTGCCTTCTCAGATGAAGCAAGCTGAGTCGGAAAGAGCGCGCACTGTTCAAGACCCGCGGCAAGACTAATGGTCATCTGGTCCGTGGTGTCGACATTCATCCAATTATCAGAACGGCGACGGGCCCTTTTTTAATAAAGATACCTTATTCGCAGCAGCCAAAATCAGTCAGACAAGAAGTGCTTAACGAGTAGGCTACGTGAAGGGTAGAAAATGCTTCTTCTGCCAGGATTAAGTTTGCAATTGGAGAGGAATGATTGAAGGGCTGAATTAAGTCCAAAATCAAAATGATCAAAATACGGCCGATTTATTTCCAATACCCTACATGACAGAAGGAAAAGGTGCAGGAGGGCAACATAAAACAGCCATAAACTGAGGACTATAGGCAACCTTCAAAGCAAAATACAAACACGAAATCAAACAAAGTTTTTAAAATGCAGCAACACTTCAAGATTCCCAAAACCCACTGATTACCCGTTTCGAAATGTGTGCGTAAAACCTACTGTTAATCACAGATGCCGCTCTCTTCCTTGCTCTCCCAAACCCCAACTTACACTGGGTTTAATACACCCTGCAATACTAGCAAACTATTATTGAATGACCAAATAGCCAGCTGCAATTCCTGATGGTGTAAACATGTCCCCTGCTTAACCTACAATACTTTTAAGTTGAAAGGGGCTATTGCAGAGTAAATGGTCTGACATATTGTTACATCCGATACATCCATTACAGCTCAACCATAAACAGTTAGCATATTAGTGTTGCTACATAGTGCACTGTGCTAGCTGGACAACTAGCCACCTGCAACTTTTTGGACAGATGTATATTGACCTCTCCTCAATTTAATCGACAATTGAATTGTAAAGGATAACAGATCTGACATGCCACAAATGTCTTAATGCGTCAGATAAAAACAATCGCTAACATTAAACGTCAAAGGTATGATGAACATTCTGCTAACCTCTTTCATAGAAAACTGATACCTTTTGCCCATTACCAACTCTGTGATTACAGTTGACGAAACAGCATCTTGCTGATTTTACTTTTGTGGCAATTCCTCCACAGCGTCAATAGAAAACACTGCTGCTTTCTACCCCATGTCCTGCACAGGGCAACCATCAATGACGTTGCTTTGAAAAGCATTTTGCTGACGTGGAAGCTTGCTGTTTTGCAACATGAGAGATCAGCAGAGTTTCTGTAGATCTAGGTGTCTGGTGTGTGTATGTGTGTCAGTGGGAGGGCCCAGCTTCAGTAGTAGGGCCAGGAATAGAAAATCAATTCAAATGTATTGATCTAGAGCTATGCGTCAAACATTTTAAGTGTCTCAGGCCGAAGCCAGAGTTGTGGGACTGCTGGTGAATAGGGATAGCTCTTGGGTTAGGGGTAGGGGTGGGTATTGGCAAAGGGTTCACGATTCGATGCGCATCACGATACACATGCCACGATGCGATTCCATCACGATGCATTGCGATTCATGTACTACTGTGATGCATTGCGATATTTACTTCAGTAAATGTGTAAAATACAGCTTATTTGTCAGTTGCTGTGTAGCTTTTTTAAGTCAGTTCATTCCATTTAAGCATTCTATCATCTGGCAGAGAGCTTACATCAAAACAGAAATATCACCTATTCTCTACTGAACAAAATAACCCGTGGCAAATCGAATTTTATTGTTATCAAATAATCAATTGTCATGAATCCATGCAGTATATTGAGAAAATAAGTATCACGATACCTTGTCATGAATCGATGCATTGTATCGTGAGAGTAAGTATCGCGATGCATCAATATGACGATTATTTTGCACACCCCTAGTTAGGGGCAGTATTTCACCTCCAAGGAGGCCAGCAAGGGGAAATGCACCATAAACTGGTGACCTGCTCCTCCTGGAGCACCCCCATAGGTTGGTGTTAATGGTGGGAGTGTTTTTTCTTGGAATAACAAGTTTGTGGGTTCAGATCCCTTATAATTCATGGATCAAGTATCCCAACTCTTAACCCTAGAGGCACTTAACCTCACGATTGCTCCAGGGACTGTAACCAGTCCCCTGTACCTATATTAGCCCCTGTGGATAAGAGCATTAGCCAAGTGAAATGTGATGTCATGTCATACTGTGAACGATCATCACAGTCCCAGTAGGTGCTTTGGAGTGGCATGCAGTTTGTTTTAATATATGTAACTTGTAAATAGTTCGAAATTGTATAATTTATATTGCATGTGGAAGTTCAGAGTTGCATGCAAATCCAAAAGCCACACATTTAGAAACCAAATATAAATCAAGCACACACGCCAGGAAACACAAAGCCTTTACAGTATTTATGGTGTTCATATAGAAAGCAGCACTGCTCTTTCTCTCTGCCAAAACAGCTGTGATGGAACAGGCTGTGCTGTAACTTTGTAACTTTGGAAAAGTACCAAAGTAAAACGGAGCCCTCCTCAGAATAATGCTATGGTCAGGGATTTCGGAGAAAGGCAAAGTGATCTGTTTGCGTGTGTGTCTTAGGTGAGAACAGGAGTGAAGATAATCTGTGCTTGCGTGTGTGTAACGTCTCCTTTAGGACAGAACGCGTGTGCGTGCGCGTGCGCGGGTACGCTAGTCACAAAATGTTCAGGATTAACCTTAATAAATTGCCTGCCAAAAATGCCATTCTTCAAACACTTAACACTAAACCACTTTCAAATAATTCATTTTCTCATCAGTTCTACCAAAAGCTGAATATCTTATTCTACTTTTCTTTGTTTGCCTTTTAGGAGAGAACTGGTGTCAAGATGATCATGATTCAGGATGGTCCTATGCCGACTGGAGTGGACAAGCCCCTGAGAATCACTGGAGACCCCTACAAAGTTCAGGTGTGTGTGAGTGTGGGTGTTTGTGAGTGGGTGGGTGTGCGCGCACACATTGTTTTCCCCTGTGCTAATGCAATTCCTAGAAAGAGGACTTTGTAAGTCAACATGATAGCCTTTCATGCAGCACACATTTGAGTATAGAGCTTGAAAGTCCCGCCCCTTAGTTCCGCATTTCACAGGACCTAAGCTGACCATCCAACAACATGGTAGCGAGTAAATTTCTTCTGCACAAATAATCTTTATCCAGCCTCTTAAACAGCACATTTGTAGCCCAGCGCATATAATGACAGAGATCAGAAGTATCAATGTATTTGTTCCGAGGCCGTCTGCATGCAAAATGTGAAGAAACACAACTTTCTAAAAAGTTTGGTGGGTTCGTACAAAAAATTAAACAAAAATATCATAAACAACATATGTGGAGCTCGTGGCACAACTCGAAGGGGGTTGAAATATCATTTTAATACCGCCATTGGATTACATGTTATGATTTTCGTCTAAAAACGCTGTTGAGGTCCCATGAAATCGGGGGAAGTGACGTCACTTTCAAGCTCTATATGTTCATCCATGATCATTCTCCCAAGTAAAATGAAAAATATTCTTTGCTTTACCATGCTATATGTTTGTTATTAGAACTTTTTTAAAGAATTAAAACGCATCAATTTGCTTTAGTAAATGGTGTGTCTCTGTATTGCAGCAAGCTCGTGAGCTGGTGGTTGAGATCATCCGTGATAAGGACCAGGGGGACTTCCGTGCCGGCGGCAGAGGGGACTTTGGCTCTAGGATGGGGGGCAGCAGCATGGACGTAAGTCCCCCCTCACTGCCCCCTTGTGTAGAGGTTTGGGGGCAGCAGCCGTCTTCTAAACCTAGGCAGATCATTTCTTTCAGTCTATTGACAGCCTTGTGTTCTGAAGTGGATTGTGAACTATGTTCTCTCTCTGTCTCTGTCTCTGTCTCTGTCTCTGTCTCTGTCTCTGTCTCTGTCTCTGTCTCTCTCTCGCTCTCTCTCTCTCTCTCTCTCTCTCTCGCTCTCTCTCTCTCTCTCATATGTGTGTAGGTGGCTGTGCCCAGGTTTGCAGTGGGCATAGTCATCGGCAGGAATGGAGAGATGATCAAGAAGATTCAGAACGACGCCGGCGTGAGAATCCAGTTCAAGCCAGGTGTGTGTACCGTATATAGGAAGATGGAGTGTGTGTGTGTGTTTGTGCAGGAAAGTGGACTGTGTGTGTATGTGGAGGTTAGGTATTTGGGGTCGTCATTCTGCCAAACTTTCCATTGTCTCATGTCCCAGTATCACTAAAGCTACTATCTGTGTATGTTTGTGTGTATGTAAGGCTGTTTTAAATATATATTGCATTTATCTCTGGCCTTCATACCAAAGCCTCCTCATCTCATCTTCTGTGTGTGTGAATCCTGCATCACCTTGGGCCACCACCGGGGGCTTTCAGGACCTTCCAGGAAAACAAGGTCTATCTCGACTGTTCTTAGCTCTCTGGCTGCATCATGCCTGAAATGAGAAAACGAAAAACAGTCATTGCTGCAAACACATCAATTTTTTTAATGGTCTGTTTGCGTTAGTCCATTTTCAAGGAGTAAATGTTAGCTGTCGGAGTACTGAAAGCTGAACTTTCCTGTTTTACCCTGGAAGGTAGTATGTTGGATGTTTTAGGTATTCTTTTAACAACATATACTTAGATTGGGGTCCTCTGCTAAGCATGTTAGCCAGGAAGGGAAAGTGGAGGATGAGAGAGTGGTGTTTTTTATTTTTGCTTTTAGTTATTTTATTTGTTTAATGAACGTTTAGGCTTAACTACCCATTTTTGTGGGCCACTTTTGTCACTTGGTGACAGTTGTTTGGGTTAGTGCTCACCACCAACATCTCTATCCTCTATCCACCACATGTGATGAACGAGCTTCCTTGGCTATTCTCTCTGCACATTCAGGAGATACAAACGTATTGCCTGTGATTGGCAGTCGGAATAAGCCACCATTGATTTGGAACCAGTATTTGGTGGGCTGTCACTTAGCAGTAGACGAATGGTACTATTTAGGAAAGCAGAAGGTCCCAGGCACTCAGAGGTAACTCAGCATTTTAATTTCAATTATGAGTAGCCACAGCTAATAAAGGCTTTTTAATATACCTCCTTCTTCGGACTGAGTTACCTCTGAGTGCCTGGGACCTTCTGCTTTCCTAATTCTGGATTTCCCAACCCCAAGAGCACCATTTTGGACATTTTTTCCACACACCTGAGCGCCGGGTTGACCTCTCTTGGTACTATTTAGGACTTGGAAATCTGCCTTTTCTGTAGGGGGAGCTGGCATTTGGGCTGTGAATTTTATAGTAGATCACCGTGTGGACATAGAGAGTGGGTATTGCGTATTTGAGGCACCATTTATGTGGGCAAGGTATTGTGGTTCACAATTACTTAGCAAAGAGAAGAAAATCACTTCTTTTGTGCTAAAGGCGATTAAGGATATTTAAATCTATCATTTCATTCGAGGGGTCATCGCAGAGTCTGTACGTCATGTCACAGGTACCAGTCAGGATTTGGCTCTACATTTTGGGGTACCAATGCCGCCGGGGTTGGGTTGCCTTTCATTTGGAGTTCCCACTCAGGGGTTGGACTACCACTCAGGGATTTGGGCTGTTTTTTTTTTCTAATTTGGGGATCCCACTTAAATGTGTTTTGCCGTTACACAGATGATGGCATCAGCCCTGACCGAATCGCCCAGGTGATGGGCCAGCCGGACAGATGCCAGCACGCAGTCCACCTCATCAACGAGCTGGTCCACACTGCACAGGTTCGCCACCAGCTCGCTCCCGCCCACCCCTCCCCACCCACTTACACCCCTCTTTAACCCCACCCCTCAGCCGCCGCCACCGTCTTCCAAAGCTGTGTCTAACCCTGTCTGCCCTGCCCCTTCCCTCCCTCCCAGGCTCTTTGTCTCTCAGCGTTCTAGAACCAGCAGAAACTTCTAGAACCTGCTTGCATGACTTCACATCTTCTAGAAGCCCCACGGCTCTCCCCTCTGTTTTTCCTATCCAATTCATGTAATTAGGGAACCTTAACGAACATTAGAGAGGAGGGCAATGAATAGTAACCTGTTAAAAAGTAGATCTTACTTTCACATTGATGACCCTCACCATTTTTTCCCCTCAAGGCCTTTCTTTGACTAAGCAGCAACGTATGCAGATAGTCCTGATAGTTCTGCTGTCTAGATTGCCTTCTCCTACAACTGTTTTCTGACTGCTATTCACCCTCTTTTTTCACTAATTTCCACCTGTTGGAAATTACATTTATTCAGTGCAGGATGTCTGTCAAATGGCTTTCAAAGAATTATTGTGTCTCTGTGCTTGTGGCTGCTTCCTTTCTTCATGTAACCCAGCAAGTGCCTCTTTGAAAGCAAAATATTTCTCCCCTTTTTTAATTATGAAGAGGGTTGCTCAGTGTCTGTATCTTCCTGCCATTGTGTCTTCTGACGCCTCCATTGCTGTCACTGCTTCTTGTGTGTGTTGTTGTCTGTTATTGTATGTTGTTGTTGTTGTTGTGGTGTAGCGACCCCCTTTCCCACCCCAAATCGCCTGGTCCCAGGACGGGTCTAGCCTGACCCCACCCCGCCCCGCCCTGACCCCCCTGGGGGCTTTTCCCCGGTGGGGGGAGTCCAGTCTGTTGTATGGACAGGTAACAGCTAGAGAACTCATCTGCTTTCTCTATGCCCCCCTCCAAACCCCACACTTCCATCTTTTCCTCCCCCACTCCCCCCCTCACTCCAACCCCACGTCACTGGGTGTGCAGTCATTGGTGGACGTGTCTGGGTGGTACTAACGGGATTGGTTGTCTCACCTGCACCCAGCCAATAGCATACATAGCATAGGCTCACTGTAATATCCCACTGCACTCACTGAGTTTTGGGAAGGGTTGCAATGGTAATCATTCATTTTAGAATGCACAGAATAATGATTTAAATATTTAGATATTTTCATTTTAAATATAGATTCATAGTTAAGTTGTATGTGACTTTTTTGTGTTTTCTTTCCCAAAGTTGAGAGATCAGCCCTGATGGGTCCTGGTGTTTTGAGTGTATGTGTGTGTGTGAGTAAAAGAGTGTGTGTTTCTGCTAACCGTGTGTTGTGTTCCCCTGTCACAGGAGCGGGACGGTTTTGGGGGTGCAGCACGGGGCCGCGGTAGAGGACGCGGGGACTGGAACGTGGGCGCTCCCGGCGGCATTCAGGAGGTCACCTACACGATACCCGCTGACAAGTGCGGCCTCGTCATTGGAAAAGGTAGGCACCCAGTGCCACGCACTGCTCTTGCACACTCAGCTCAAACACACTAAGAGTAGTGACTGTGCAGTCATTGTGGCAGACTGATGTTTAGGGAGGTGATCTTGAAAAGGGGATGTTTAGCGTAAGTGTTCTTGAGAAATGCATTTAACTCCACATTGCTCCCGGGACTGTGACCAATGCCCTGTAAAAACTAACTGACTTTGCATTTCACTTACTGGGCGCTTTTGACCAATGTTAAAAATAGTTGACTTTGTATGGAAGAGTGTAATCGGTGGTAAACAAATGTTTGGCCATTGGAAGGCGCTTTTGGGGTCAAGAGAAAAAAAAGTCTTGAACGTTGTGGTAATGAGTGCCGCAGCAACCAATTAGAATGTTAAGCATCTCAAGCATGCCCCAAAATAGGACCACTTCTCCTGATTGAGCTGAAAAATGTTCCACATCACCCGTTGGGCTGCTTTGAACGTCTCCAGTCTGTTCGTCTAGTTTAACATCTCCAGTAAAGTCTAGCAGGGCAGTTTTTTTAATGCGTTTGCCATGTTTGATCTGAAGTTGGTCTCACTTGACACTATTATAATTTTGCACCTCTGTGGCTTTGCCTCTCTAGTGGTGTTTGATATACAGGGACAGAACTTAAAAATAAGAAAGGTGAAAATAAGTTCAAAAATGTAAAAAATAATCTGATAAATTAAAAAATAAATCAGAAAAAACTGTATTTGGGAAAAAATAAAACGGAAATTGAGAAAAATTAAAACGGATTTCATAGGGCCCTACTCATGTCGCCATGAATTGAAAGTCTACCGTAATGGAGACGCCATTTAATTTCAGTGTCTTCTATTTGTCCACCACTTTCCTTTTCTCTACGTCACCTGTTGCTTATGATTATACATCCTAGTAGACATGTACATACTTTATAAGAACATGCTTTCGAGTTTTTAGTCATTCATCCTGTAAAACACCACATAGGCATCCGTTGTGTCTCGTTGCCTTGTTATCCTAACCAAGAAATCAATTGTTTTGTTAGCATCGTTAAAGCTCTTTCCTCAAGTATGTGCCGTTCGACCTTTTACGGCTGTCCTAAGTGGAAATTAATTTGCTTGTTTCTCACCCCTTGGCTTAAAAAAAAAGCTGAAATGGGGGTGGGTGGGTTGGGCAGCAGGGTGGAGGGGGGAGAAGCACCACAATGGTCCCCAAGAATGAGACACCTGCTTGGGTGGCCATGTCCTTGCATTCCCCCTCTCCCCTCCCCTCTTCACCACTTCCCCCCTTCCAAAAAAAAAGAGCCATCCACTTGGCTTAAGCAGCACTGGAGCGGTGCTCTCAGGGGGGTGGGGTGAGGTGGGGTGGGCTTGGGGACTAAGGAGAAGGATAATGCATGTAGTGTGACATTAATTGTTCCGAGTTAATAATGAAAGCCCTCCATCACGGACAGAGCCAGCCTCCCGCGCGCCGTGAAGGGGCTCTTTTCAGCGCAGATGGAGTCAAGTCAGCCCTGGTGAATGAGCTGAATTAGCTTACTGCTCATTCATGCTCACTCTATTGCCAGCTATTTAAAAGTCATTGAGCATTTGCTGCTGTTCACACACACACACACACACACACACACACACACACACACACACACACACACACACACACACACACACACACACACACACACACACATTGCTAGCATTCACACACCGTATGTATGTCTTTACTCTTATTGCTTGGGGTTCTCACACTGTGTGCGTTGGACTTTAGCTTCCACTCCTCTCCACCTTGTGTCACACTGGGAGGTGCCTAAGTACATTAGCCATCTGTAATAGAAATAATGTTATGAAGAAAACATCCAAAATTGATTGTGAAGCAAGTGTTCTGTGGTGGAGACTGTGTGTGTGTGTTCGTGTGTGTGTGTTCGTGTGTGTGTGTTCGTGTGTGTGTGTTCGTGTGTGTGTGTGTGTGGGCATTAGCATGTGAAACAGGGGTGAGGGCGGTGGGCTTAGGGCCCTGTCAGCTTGGCCTTTGGGCCACAGTGATTAATATCTTTACGATGCTGTGAGGGAGCCGGAGCTGCCAAGCTGTCAGCCGCCACACACACACACACACACACACACACACACACACACACACACACACACACACACACACACACACACACACACACACGCGCGCGCACACGCGCACACGCACACACACACAGCACTTGTAGCAAGATTTAACTTTGGACAAAACAACCAACTTAAAAAAAACAAAAACCTCTAAAATAACTTGTTTGTGGTTAGGTCGTTTACAGGGGTTTGCAAATCCCCTGTACATCTTGAAAGCTTACCACCGAAACATCGCATTCCTTTATAATGTAGAGTCAGACTCTTAAAACGGCACTGAAAATACTTTTTGCCAAACAGCATGCTTGTCTCATGGAGGCGCAAAGGGAGCGTCTTGCAAACTACTTTCGTTCACAAAGTTTCTGTCCTGTCAATAAAAAGCTACTCTGTTTACAAAAAAACAGAGATCGGCTGATTTGCTAGTCACATGACCCATCACGTCAGAGCAAACCGTGGCAAACTGATAGAAGCTGGGCTACAAACTTCTCTCATATCAACAACAGATCTGATAACTTCCACCGATGGACATTTAAACCGTACAAGTTCATAATTGTCCTACACTAATGGGCAAACAAGGTCTCACCCTTCCCTAACCGGACAGTGAGGCAAGAAAAGAAAAATGCAAGTGCCTCTCTTTCTCTCAAAAGAAATGAGTGCTTCACATTTCAGGCTTCTATCTTTCAACTTTGAGTTTATTCATTGTCAAAGATAGGCACCTGTGTCGCGTAGGTCTATCAAAGTGTTGAGCCCACCACCTGATTTTTTTCATAATCAAAAGAAACCCCGACCGTACCAACTCAAATGTGGCTCACATCGTGGTTGTAAAGCTGTCACCGGAGACGTACATTTGCTACATAGTCGCTTACAATTGGTTATTATAATACACATTTCTTCAGACCATGACCGTTATATTTATGTCAGCAAAAAGCACTCATGTAGGCTACAGGCGCGTTCTCTCCCTTTCTTTGTTGATCGTCCGTCAGGGGTATTTCAATGATAAGACGAGCTTAACAAGAACGCGACATCATGCCAAGAATGTGATTCTCAAGTGGCAGGATGTCCTGGTAGCGCGAACTGGTAGCGAATTTCCCATCACATGAACAAAATATCGTCCGCTTTACAATTAATGCACATTTTAAAGGTACACTGAGCAAAATTTTTAGTTGATAATTTCCAGAATTCATGCAACCCATTCACTAATGTTACCTTTTTCATGAATACTAACCGCCACCATCAAATTCCAAGTAGTCATTATTACTGGAAAAATTGCAAAGGGGGATCTTCTCCATGGTCCGCCATTTTGAATTTCCGGAAATAGCCATTTTTAGCTGCAAAAATGACTACTTGGGCCATACTAGAAAATGTTAGTTTATTACGTAGTAAACTTTCATGAAAAGCTCAAGTTTGGCAATAGGCAGCCCAGTTTCAATGAGCAGCATAGTTGTAGTACCTTAGTTTTTTGACCATTTCCTGCACAGTGTACTTTTTAAAGCATGTCAGTTTGTATCTTTTTTCATATTTCAATGTAGTAAACTCCAATGCCCTTTCCCTCTCCCTTCCGTGCCAGGGAGGCATAGATGCAAATAAGCATAAAGTGCACCTTCTCTGTCAACAGTCAGATAATGACATATATGTGATTAGGAAATATTTAGTATTTTGTAAGTTAAGTGACTGTTCAGTGGGGGGGAGGGGCGGCAGGTCCGCATCTACTCTGATTCCAAGTGTTTATACGGCACTAGGTCAGATCTGTGCTGGAATGAATACGTGGGCTACGGCGTCTTCAAATCATTCCCCACGTGTCCTTTTTCAGTGTTTAAGTGTAAATGAACAGTGCATTCGCGATAGATATGATATAGACACAAATCAGTGTAAATTGGCCTTGGCATGTGCAGTTGCCAACCATGGAGGGCAATGAAGTTGGAAGCTGTTGAACCATGCAAGCATAGAGTTGACACAAACTAACTTTGTCTTTAACCTTTAAGAGTGTACCGTCACACCGGTGTGACGGGAATGTTCGGGCGGTGAAAGTTCTATAGAATTCTGGGCGTCATTCAATACAATGTGGAATTGTAGAATCTTGCATTGTTATAGAACACATTCTTTTTATAGAATGCTCAAAAACCCACTCTCTTAATTAAACGGGTATAATGGTGAGATGGCAGTTCGAACAGCCAGCAGGTGAAAGAAATGGTTGGTACGAATACAAAGAAGCCAGGTACAGTTACTAGCTAGTAAAATGATGCATCGTACAAATGTATAGCATAAATGGGTACAATTTTAATTAACTAGTTATGTGGCGTAAATGCCCTGGCGTATTACAATCAATGAGTAGGTATAGAAAGCGCCTAGGGTAGAACTGGTAAAGTAAAATGGCACTTGTCATGAGGCGCCTGAAGCCCAGAGGAATGTAGCTTGGCTGCGTTTTGTAGTGCAAAAACACATGCACACACGTGCAACATGCACATGCAAATAAAAACTAGACTTTCCAGAATCTTCCAGATTGTGGAGGGGTACCAGATTATGGCGGCGCTTACACGACAATTGTGCAATCGGTTGCACGCCTCTCAAGGGCAAACATCCCACTAGCTTTTTTTACGCAGATGCAGCCGAAAGGGGAAACATTGTCTGAACGTGTAAGTATTATGCGGGCTACTGGTGCAGTTTCATTTATGTATAGGGTGGAGATTGTATGCATACCAGATGTAAGTGCAGGACAAAGGCTGACCAATGTTTTGGGGTGAGGAGTCCGCACACTTAAAATTATTATTATTTTTTAAATGTTTTGTTTTTTAATTCCATGGCAGGTTTACGTTTTGACCATTATCTTCTTCAGAATCAGGACAATACCACCATTGTATTTCTTATTAACAGAAAATGGACTCTAAATATTGCCATTTCTCCAATGACAATTGTGATAAGACAGTATTAAAAAGCCATCTTTCAATTATCCCTAGCCAGTTACCCGTGAAAAAAGGGCCTGGCAAGCTTTTACAAAAAAACAGCTAGCAGTCAAAAAAATAAACTCCTTTTCTCTCCAGTGTTTAAAACCTCAGTTAACGTTCCAGCGCTAATGAATACACTCACACACCCCTGCCCCTGTCTCTAAACAGACACACACACACACACACACCACACACACACACCACACACACACACACACACCACACACACGCACCACACACACGCAATGCGCACGCGCACGCGCACGCGCACGCACAAGCACGCACACACACACACACACACACACACACACACACACACACACACACACACACACACACAGTCTTTCTCCACCTCACTAAACCAGTCTAATGTATAGGGCCAAATTAGCGGTGTGTCCCCCCCCAGTGTGCTGTGGGTCTGGGCGGGCAGTCGGGCGGTGAATGGCCAGTGTCTTTGGACCCCGGCCCTCCTCTCCTCTGTGTCTGCTGCTGGGGACCTCATAATGGCTCCATCAATGCTGCTGTGCCATTTGCCTCACAAAGGGTTAATGGCCCATGGCTTGTCACTTGTGCCCGCCCACCGGTCCCCCGTGTGGGGGGTGGCGGTGTGGTCTCATTGACGAGCGTTTTCAGCCGAGGGTCAGCCAGGGTCGCCGGGGTGTCAGGCTGCAGCGAACAAACGGTGTAATTGATGTTCGGACACATCCCCTTGCACAGAGCCCCTCACCACACACATGCACACATTCACCATGCACAAACCCTAACACCACACACATGGACACACACACACACACACACACACACACACACACACACACACCCTGCACCGTCCCCCGGCACCTCAGGAATACGCGCATACATATACTACATGTACACACATTCTAATGCACACACCTTGGCCACCACTACTATCCGCAAAGTGTCCACTTGGAACAACCCTGCACCCCACACAGGAATCCATATAGAGGAAAGCAAGAGAGGTTGGGTGCTAGCTTTCTTCACCACCACCCACCCAACCACCCACCGGCCCTTTCCCGTGCTCCCTCCCCCTCTATACCCCTCCTCCTCTCCTCTCCTCTCCTGTCCCGTAGACAAGATTGAGTGGCGTCGTCTGAATAGGGCCCTGGGGAGAACAGTATGGCTAAGGGGATACGCTTTAATTCCTTCCTTCCCCTTTTTTTGGACTCGGTGAGGTGCCACCCCGTCCCCCTGACTGGTGACACCACCCCGGTACTCACTCGGCGCGGCTGGTGGCCTATATACGTCAGGGCCTGCTGGGTGGCTATGTTTGCTTGCCAAGTGGCGGCCATTGTTTCTGATTTGCGCGGATATTAAAATACAAAAGGAAGACGTTGTAGCCATCTTGTTGTGGTCTTGTGCGGCCGTATAGGTGCTCGTGTTGCATTGATGTTGCTTGCTGTTGACTGGACTCTGTTGTATGTCCTCTACAGGCAAGGCCTGCAGTACTGTCTGTGTGCAAGAGGAAAGCTCCATTGAGCATATAGTACAGTAGTAGATTTTAATTGATCACAAAAGGAAATTAAATGTCACAAAATACACATATGCGTATTAAAGCAACTTAACATAGCCTTGCCGTTCTAGTTTTTCTCGTGGAAGGAACTGTATAATGAACGTAAGTCTCAAGTCTTCCCCTTAGATTGAGCTACAGTTCAGACTGACCTACACTTTAGCGGGCAGTACTACAGGTTTCGTTTTTGTGCAAGGCTACCATTTGTATGCATTCAATGGAAAAACTATCCACCTTCACTGATTTTGCAAAGCAGAGTCTTGACTCATCCATCATATCATGTCCTAACTTCAAGTGACTTTGCATTCAGCACTTCACTTAACAGTTCCCACTGAATCCAGTGTGAAGTGCATACCTTAACTATGCTGACTGCAACACCATCAAGTGCCAATGTCATTGCAACAAAGAATGGACAAATGGACAACATTTTTAACTTAGTAATTACAGGTCATTGGTATAGTCCATGGAGCAATGTGCGGTTGGGTGCTTTGCTCAAGGGCACTTCTGACTTGGATTCCTAGTGGTCAGGGAGGATTTCAAACCGCCAATCCTCTGAATTGGTCCAGCTGTTGCACCATTAGGTCACGGCTGCCCTCCGTTGATCAAACTTCAGTCAACCAGTGGAGGTGATGTGCTTTGACACGTTCTCACTGTGATTATCTGTCTGTCTGTGTTAGGTGGCGAGACCATCAAGAACATCAACCAGCAGTCCGGTGCCCACGTGGAGCTCCAGAGAAACCCGCCGCCCAACACCGATCCCAACATGCGCATCTTCTCCATCAGAGGCACCCCGCAGCAGATGGAGGTCGCCAGACAGCTCATCGACGAGAAGATCGGGGTATGTGGACACACTCACACACTCACAAACACCTATTTAATGAGAAGATTTAAGTAGGAGCGTGCACACAACTTTTAGAGTGCAAATACAGTCTTGTGTGCAAGCATGCATCCACACACACACACACACACACACAGAGCTAATCGATGGGAACACCCACGCACACACACACACACACACCCTCCCTCCAGTCTCCTATCTTAACACATTTTCTTGCCACATAGACATGAGTCGGATGTTTTCTCTCTCGCACACCGCTCCCACCATTTCTCGGTCGGCCATACCTGACAGACACACACACACTCGACAATCGATCCGTGTGGCCTAATGGGGCGAGTAAGGGCCCTGTGCTGCCCTTTGACCTCTCCTGGTCGCTCATTCATCCTCGAGTGGCTCTTCCCTTTCTTTACTTCTCTTCTGTCCTCTTCTTTAACTCCTCCTGTGCTTTTCCTCTCCCTGCACTTGCCTTCCCCCCTCTATCCCTCTATCTTCTTTTCACCCTCTCTGGCATGTTCTCTCTCTGTCTCTCTGTCTCTGTCTGTCTGTCTCTCTGTCTCTCTGTCTCTGTCTCTGTCTCTGTCTCTCTGTCTGTCTCTCTGTCTGTCTATCTCTCTCTCTCTCTCTTCTCTCTCTCTCTCTCTCTCTCTCTCTTTCTCTCTCTCTCTCTCTTCTCTCTCTCTCTCTCTCTCTCTCTCTCTTTCTCTCTCTCTCTCTCTCTCTCTCTCTCTCTCTCTCTCTCTCTCTCTCCCCTGTATGCGGTCTCTCGCTTCCTTTTTTCCCCCTCAAGTGCTGTCTTGGTCGTCAAACTCAATGGTTATTTTTGTATTCGTTAAAATGGTAATGAATGATATTTGGAATGAAAAATAACTTCTCTCTCTTTCTTTCTTTTCTCGTTCTCCCCCCCCCCAGGCGTCAGGATTGGGTGGTAGCAGCAGTTTTGGCCTGAGTCCCTTCACCCAAGGCCCTGCCACTCCTCACCAGAAGTAAGTCAAGTGCCTGTGGTCTGTGTGTGCCTTTGTTGTGTTGCGTTTGTCCCCTCATGTGACTTCCTCCCTACACCGGCCCAGCATGGGTCAGGCCCAGACCATTATCAGCAGGTGGACACCGCGTGCTTGTTTGAATACTTCACCATTTCCTCTCTTAAGATGCCCTTTGCTCTATACATAATGCCACCGTCCCCTCCCGTCATATGGAGTGCTTTAGGAAGCATGGTCTGTCTGTCTGTCTGTCTGTCTGTCTGTCTGTCTGACGTTGTGGTGCATGTCTAACTTGGCCATGTGTGGTTTTGTGTGGCAGTGGACCGCAGACCTTCATGACCGGAGGATGGGGCGCGACATACCAGCCATGGCAGCAGGGACAGCAGGACCCCAGTAAGTCTCTTCCCCCTACACACACACCCCTCTTGCCTCCCCCCAACACCGGACTCCCTGCATTTCACCCCCATCCGGCCTGGACACACACACACACACACACCGCATACCCACCTTTGCCCGTCCCCCCATCCCAGCCATGACGGCCCCAGGGAGAGCAAGACTCTCCCCAAGTCTCTTCTGCTGTACCCTCCACATCCCATATCCTAATGCCCCCATGCCACAGGACCCCCAGGTAATACTTCCCCAGGCCCCCTCCACACAGTGTATTACCTGACACCCCCACCCATCGCCACAACACCCCCTTGGGACAGCAGGACCCCAGCACAGCCCCCTTATCCCCCTTCAACCACCATGCAGTTTAAACCCCTTGCCTTCTGCTGTGCAGGAGCTGCCACATTGCCCTCCCTCATGTTCCCCAGTCACGCACCTCATCCCCAAGCCCCATTCCATGCCAACGTGGCAACCCAATCAAGACGCCCATCAAGCGCGCACACCAGGGATGGAAATAAGCACCCGTAAACCTGCCAATGACGGGTACATTTCAGTGGTGACTGGTAATTTTTTCAACCCACCAGTCACTTTGACAGGTAAAAACAGTGTTTGTGACTGGTAGAATTTTAAATCTAGAAAGTCAAAGAATGCGCGCACTTCAGTGGCACATGCCAGAATTTTAAATCTACCTGCCACCGTGACTGGTGGGGAAAAAACTCAAGTTCCATCCCTGGCGCACACACACAAATACGCAACTACTAGGTGTTTGTGTGAGTGCATTTTCACATGCCATGCAAGTGAAACATGATGGCAACTCGGATGAAGAGTGGAAGAATGCAGCAGTGCAGATGGGAAGAGGAGCAGAGCGGTAGGTGGCATGGCAACAAAAGAGCGAGTGAGGAGGGAGAAGAGGGATGGAGAGAAGCGGGTACAGAGAAGAGGGAATAAACGTGGAAATACATGCAAGCGACTTGAGAGGGGAGCCAAGTCCTCCATTTTGATTTGCCCACTGCAACCTGTTGGTGCTGTCAGAATGGAAGACTGAATTTGAGCTTCTCGTTTTGCTCAATTCGCTTGCTTGTATTGTCACCTTATGGAGAGGAGAGGGAGAGTGGCCCCGTGGCAGTTCAGAGGCTCTGTTTTACAAACAGTGTTATCTCTGTCTGGTTACAGGTCACTCTGGATCCCAGACCGGACAGATGGACTATTCCAAAGCATGGGAGCAGTATTATAAAAAGCTAGGCAAGTTTGTGTATGTGTGACTGACCGAATGTGTGTCTGAAGCCAGGCTCAAACTACACGACTCCCGATTTTGTGTCCGGTTTTGGCGTCGGGTTACAGCACACACATGAAGAGAATCGCAGCTGTCAATCTTATCCCTGATCGTAACCACCCAAGACAATGCCAGACTTTCTATTTCCAGTCAAACAGTGTTTGATTTCTACGATTTGCTATCAGGGACTCTCTGAGCTTCCAAAATTCTATCTTAGAACGTTGCACACAATGAGGAAATCTTGCCCGATCATCGCTTGTGATGGTGGTGGGGGGGGGGGGGGGGTTGTAAGGTTCCACCGATTGTCGTAAGGGGGGTTTTCGGCCAAGAATCGGGCCGATAGTTGTGTAGTTTGAGCCTAGCTTGACTGAATTTGTGTGTGTGAGCAGCCACTGACCTCTGCCTTACTGCCAGCCAGCCAGCCAGCCATCTCCTGCCAGCTAGGCTGCAGTCATCTCTCCCCAGCAAAACTCATCATGTCTGATCTCTCACTCCTGCCTCTGTTTACCCCACCCAGAAGCTCCTCACTTCTGCTCTCTACACCTTCCTTCCACCCCCCAACTTCTCCTCTCACTCCTGCGCTGTCCACCCCCCTCACAATCCCCCCTGTCTCCATACTCACCCCAACGCACCCCACCTCTTCACTCCTGCTTCCGCACCCTAGTACCACCCCCAACACCTTGAGGAGGGCCATAAGGGCTAAAAGTCATGATAAAATAATAATGACGTACTCTGTTGTTCGGATCCCCTTCGTCTCCAGTACCCCTGCAACCCCCTCTATTCGGCCCGCAGACAGACTTGCGTTGTCTGACTCCTCACTCCCCCACGCTGCATCGCAAAGGTGGACTTAAGATGTCCTAAGCTCATAACACTACCGCCCCTCACAACTGCCTCCTGCACCCTCCAACCACAGTCCCCCCCCCCACCCCTCCTCTCTACCTTGCACTCCTGCCAACACCCCCCCCCCCCCTCCACCCCCCTGACTCCTGCTGTTCCCCCACCTGTCCTCCTCACCCCCACCTTCACCCTGCACTCCCACCCTCCTGTCTCCATCGCTACAGCCCCCACAACCTCCTGCCAACACACACACACACACACACACACACACACACACACACACACACACACACACACACACACACACACACACACACACACACACACACACACACACACACACACACACACACACACTCTGCCCAGCCGAAATGTGGTGTTAGCAGCAGTCTACCTGTCTCTCTACAGCTGCCATGTTAAGTCTGTCCAGTAGATTCTGGAACAAGTACAGCAGTCTGAATGTTAAGTCTTTATTCAGTAGTGCAGAGGTTTGCGAGCATCAAATTCATTTTGCAGACACGTATAGTCTTTATTCTGTATTGCAGAAAGCCCCCCCCCCCAAACAACCAATGAATTTAAAGGTTAATCACAAAAATGAAATATTTTCTTCAACTCTACAATGCGAAATCATGGGGAAACGCCTTGCCATTATATAGAACGGACCAATCAAATTGATTCAATCCTGATGCATCAAGCAGTCTGCCCCCCCCCTATTGATTCGGGAAGGAATCTGAAAAAAGGGGTTAGCACTTGTGTATTGTATACTATGCAGAAAAATGCAGCTTGCGTGAACCATGCTTTTCAATATCTCGTACGCCACCTTTAGGTTTCTTTCAATAATGCAGATTAGTTCATCCCTCCTTGTGTAAATGTTTTTTTCCTTTCCGTCTGTCCGGACCCTGTACAAATGAAAATAGTACCAGGGGTATGGTAAAACCAGGCTATCAAACATGTGCAGTGAAGACCTATTAGTCTTTCAGTAGAGACATGTCCACGAGATGAATCTATTCAATAGTGCAGACGTATACAATCAGGACAGCGTGGTAAAAGTAACGACCCCTACACAAGATAGTAGCTAGTGCACCCGATATAGACATACCACCACTATGCACTACAGCTGTGGTTCTCAAACTTTTTGTGTGTAGTACCACCTAAGAAAATATTCAGCTCTCCGAGTACCACCTTGACCACCAACATTAGAATATCGCAATAAAGGCCTTCCATTTTCACTTTTGCCAGTCAATACAGGAGAGGTTCATATGGCATCAACAGCTACGGTCACATTCAGTGCGAGTTTGTTTTTAAATGTCTTGCTTGCCTAGTATTATTCTGCATTATGTTTTCAGATTAATACAATTCAATATTACTAAATGTGAGACCAAAGAGACATTTTCAATTGCAACAACTTCATCAGCCTTCAAATCAATGTACAAAAAAAAAATTTCTTCCAAGTACCACCAGAGATGTCTCAAGTACCACCAGTGGTACACGCACCACAGTTTGAGCACCGCTATGCACTACAGGACCAGTGGCTGTACAGTCTCTCAGCTGCTCTCGCAATGCAGGTCACCTTAAAATAGGTGACTGCACTGTTAAATATGTCTCTCTCTCTCAATGCAGGTCAGCTTTAAATAGACGTAGCACGTTTTTAAATACTGTATGCCTCTGTATCTTAATCTGCTGCTGAGCAGTGATTATGGCAGGGCTTTGTCTGAAGCTTATAGGCAATGTATGAATGCCACCCTCAGTAACGTGCACTCTGGTGCCACCTGGAAGGTGCATCTCCCTCAAAGCTTTACTTTGAATATTTTGAATGTAGAATTGAGAATGAGGAGGTTCCTCTGCCACATCCTGTATAGCTAGTGGACCTCTCTTGACACTGTGGCTTTGAGCAAGAGAGAGAGATCGAGGGTAACACTAAGAATAGGTCTTTAAAAAGCTTTAGAAGCAGTTTGAAAATAATTATCAATGTAACATTTACAGATGTTTGTTAATGAGTAATAAATATTATGCTAACACCACAGACACAGTAAAGCCGCAACAATCCAGGAAGTTTGTCATCCAAAGAGCAAAATAGATGGAAACACTGGATAGACACATGTCAGGCAGACTAAAACACATAACTCATCTTGGAGGGGCCGATTCCCACTCCGCTGTGCAGACGTTATTACAAACATTTGTTTGTAATAAATTCATTAATAGTTGTTAGTAAAGTATTAATAAAGCCTTCTAAGGAACCCTTGGTCCAACTACCCTGGGGCTGTCCGTACTCCCTGTGACGATACTCAACATTTTGCCAGTCAAGTTGGTCTGGCCAAGTCTCCCATCTCCGATATTTCAGATCTTTCCAGAATGCTGAACCGAATCATTTTTTTGAGTGTTTCCATAGGGCGTGCCTCAGGTAATGGTGCACTAATTCTGTCACTGCCCCACTGGTAGGTAAGTGAAGGGACAGCATGATTTAGATTCAACTATCATACAGAGGCATTACATGGACACAAATTAGGCCCGCCCTCTTAGAAATGGACTTACATTTTCGCCTGGCTCGGTCGAACTACTTTGTAGTCTAAATATGCTACTTGTAGGCCATGTTATATTGCCTAGACTTATTTCTAGTATAGTCAGTGTTCTGTAGACGTGTCTCTTCTACAGTCAGAATATGTCGACGACTTCTCCTGTATGGACATCTAGACCTGTGGAGCGTTACATACGTAGCTATCTTTTGTGCCATGTTGCTCCAGCCTCTGCAATTCTTTACAAGGGCTAATAGGCTTGTCTGTCAAAACTCTTTGGAAAAAGGGAGCGAAGATTTAAAGGAGAAGGCTTCTCTTGTACACTCAGTGCTTGAGTATGTAATGGGGCGCTTTTTCTCCTGCGCCGTCTCCTGCCATAGCTTTTCACCGCTGTTGGGTCGTAAACAGGCGTGTGACAGGCTGATTTGTTGTCATGTTTAATGCATTTGGTAATGGGCTGGATGACACTGACTCCTACATACGGCAGGGGGAAAGTTTGACTCTCTCTCTCTCTCTCTCTCTCTCTCTCTCTCTCTCTCTCTCTCTCTCTGTCTCTCTCTCTGTCTCTCTCTCTCGTCTCTCTCGTTCTCTCTCGTTCTCTCTCGTTCTCTCTCTCTCGTTCTCTCTCTCTCTCTCTCTCTCTCTCTCTTTCTGTCTCTCTTGCTCATTTTCTCGTTCTCTCTCTCTCTCTCTCTCTCTCTGTCTCTGTCTCTCTCTCCCCCTCACCTCGTGTAGGTCAGCAGAGCCAGGCCCAGAGCAGTGGTCCTGACTACAGCAAGGCCTGGGAGGAGTACTACAAGAAGCAGAGTAAGCGCTGCACGCACATATGGCCAACACACACACACACACACACACCACCCACCCATTCTCATCCATGCTCTTGCTTATACATGCTTACACGTAGATCACTTGTGCTTGAGTCTCTCCTCCTCCTCTGGAGCAGCACCCCCTGTAGTTCTCTGGAGGTTTCTCTCTCCTGTGTGTGTCGTGTGTCTGGTGCTCTCGGCCTGCCTCTTGCCCTCTTTCACACTCCAAATAAACCCGGTCTCATGGGTTTGGTAGTTGTAAAGCATTCCTTATTCTGTATATTTTATACTATGCACACTGTATTGGTTGATTGTTTCATTCAATTTTTATTTCTGTGTGTTTAATATATTGTACTTTTTTTTCCTTTTTCCCTCTCCTTTCTCCTCCTTCTCTCTCTCTCTCCCCTCTCCTTTCTCCTCCTTCTTCTTCTTCTCTCTCCTCTCCCCTCTCCTTTCTCCTCCTTCTTCTCCTTCTCTCTCTCCCCTCTCCTTTCTCCTCCTCCTTCTCCTCCTCCTCTCCGCTCTCTGTGTGTCCCCCAGGCCAGGCTGCGGTGTCTGGCTCCCAGCAGAGCTCCCCTCCAGACTACAGTGCTGCCTGGGTGGAGTACTATAGACAGCAGGGGGCCTACTATGGCCAGGGGGCCCAGCAGACACAGGCTCCGGGCCTTCAGGTGAGCGCCATGCACACACCATGCATACACCATGCATACACCGCAGACAACGCATAACACTCAAAAACACAACTCAAGCACAGCCACCAGCCATACGCATGCACACTAAAGCATAGCTGACACAGAACTCAAGGAACGTGCGCACATACACGCACGCGCACACATGCTCAGGCTTAAATGGTTTCAAGACATTCGTTTTTTTGTTTTCGTGTAATGAAAGCTTGTTGTGTTTTCTAGAACATATGAGTGTTGTTTGAATTATGACGGCATGAGTAATGCTCCCGATACCAAGCACTTAACTCACGCTTGTGTGCTTCTCTCTCTCTCTCTCTCTCTCTCTCTCTCTCTCTCTCTCTCTCTCTCTCTCTCTCTCTCTCTCTCTCTCTCTCTCTCTCTCTCTCTCTCTCTCTCTCCCCCCCTTCTTTCTCTCATCTGTAGGATCATTAGAGCAGCATCCCTTTACGTGGAGACTTTTGGATCAGTGAGAGGAGGAAAACAAACCTTTTGTAACAGAGGTTTCTAGATTTGCAACGCCTTCAAGACTTACTTTTTTTTCTTAGCGAGAAACACTAGCTGTAGAATGACTTATACAATTTAAAAAAAAGAATATTTCTAAATCAGGAACATAAAAAAATTGTTACTAAATACTTGTGTACACCATTATTACGAATGGACAATATCCGGGATCCCTTTTGGACTCAGCTGTTCTTTTCTGTTAGTTTTTTTCGTTTTTGTTTTTCTATATTTTCCTTTTGAATTCAGATTTTAAGAATAAACCCGCCAAAACGAACCCCGGAATTGTAACATTTCAACAACGCAATATAATCTATTTTTTCTAGTTCTGTTGCAATAAAAATCGTAATATGGGGCTTAGCAGTCTTGGAACGACATTTTTTGTTTTGTTTTTGTCATAAAATGTTTAAAGAATGTGTAAAAATGTTTTCTTTTCTTTTCCTTTTACATAAAGCATTTTAATTCAGTGAGATGAAACTGTGATGTTTTGTTACAGGAAAATGTATTCTTTTGTTACAAAAAACGATGAGTGATGTTGGCAAATGGCAGTCAATTCCTAATTTAATTCCTGTTGTGCTTTGTATTCTGTTTTCTTTGTCATGTTATTGTACTCTGGTTTAAAAGGTGCAATATCTTATTTCATTTTTGAAACAAAGATGGATTCTCTAATATTTTGACAAACGTTTATCTTGTAGATCTTAGATATATTTTTTTTAGGCGTATGGAAATGTAATGGATAATTTTTTTATTACAATGATCTGATATTTGGGATACATGGGGTTGTTGCATATTGTGAGTTTTTGCCTTTGCTATCTTGTAAAACTATGTATGTATGCTCGGATACTTGACTAAATACTTTATTTAAAATATATATATATAATTAAATCAAAGATGTTTTTTTCTCTTCATGGAGTCATTATCACAGGAAAACTGTCCCTGTTTTTCTGTTCTGTTTTCATACTGAAATTTTTCAAAGATCGTGAATGTGTAATTTGAAATTTGATGTTGCATCTTGCTATGGACAAAAATGAGAACTGCTAGGTTTTTATGTATGTTTGTTTATTGTGTGCTCCCAGACTGCTAAGCCTCCAGAACCTACCTGTGTGATAAGTATAATTGTAGTTTTTATATTCTAAGTATTAAGATCAGAGTTGTCTTATTTGGTACCACCCGTCTCCTGACCTGACGCCCGAGAGCAGTACACACTGTGGACTTAGCCTACAGTCCAATGCTAATCACTTTTTATTTTTTTTCCCTTTCAATTATGTGTGATCTAATATATGTATGATTGATTAGTTAAAATTTTGAAAAATCTAGTATTAACTTCATTGCTTAATGAAAAGGGATCTTATAATTTCAACAAATGTTTAATTTTAGTGTTTTTCCTCATGTGTACAGGTAACAGTGTATTAAAAACATCAAAAGACTACTTTTTGTGCTTCTTTTAATTTCTTTTTACGCGTTTCTGTTTATAGACTTTGGTAGGATCCTCTAACACATTCCGAGATACAGTGAACCTTCATATACTGAAAGCTGAGCACTTTTCTGTTCTTTTGTTTTCTGAGGCTCTTTCGTACGATTTAAGTCATTCTCTGTACGCAAATACAATAGTCTTTGTATGGTATATGCTGTTGTGTGTATAAAGGAATTATATATTTTCTATGCAACTTCATGCTGCATTTAACATTTAACTGAAATAAATGGCCAGCAAGTCTCACGATTTAAAAGCAGAATTTATTCATTTCTTAGTTATATTATTTCATATTTCAAGCATCACTGTTGTGGTTTAAGATTTTTCTCTGGTCTTTCTCGGATTAATGGTTTCATTATTTAAGCTGTATAAATCAACAATAACGGCTTTGTCTGAAACATAGTGGAGGCTGCTGTAATGTGGTGGTTATTAGTTGATGTGTGTGCGCGTGTGTGCATGCCTGTGCACATCTGTTATGGGCCTTTGTCAGTGAGCAACATTGCTTAATTGGTTTGTTTTTGGATGATGTAAACAGCCACTTGTGGTTTTTGCACATTTAGCCATCCGGTAACTACACATGACTGGGGAGAGGGAGGGCGCCAAAAGGGAGGGGAAGGGGGAGAGTGAACGACTCTGAGTGAGTGTCTCGTTCAAATGGGCATGCAAAAAGCTGTGGGTGCCTCGGGCAGTAATGGGCACGGACCCCATATCCTGCTCCGCCGTCGGTTTGGGGATACCATCGCGCCCCATGGCACCTGCCTCCGCACCCCTTACTAGGCATCCTGTGCCCGTGTTGGCCAGGGCAGTCTGTAGGCGCTCCGCACCCCCCCCATGGCACCTGCCTCCGCACCCACCTCCTGTCACTTTTTGTCCCCTAATTGAGCTCTAAGTGGGGGGCACTGGAGGGCCGGAAGTGCTGAAAGGAAGAGTTCCATCAGAGGGGTTGTAAGTGGCCCTTTAAGCACACACACACACACACACACACACACAAGCAGCCGCTTACACTCGCCCCCAGGGCACTGGAGTGTGTGTTTGTGAGGGGGAGAGAGATTCATGCTGTAATCCCTGTATTGTCTGGTGTTTCATGTCCTCTCCTGTAGCAGATGGTTGTATCAGAGCAGAGGGCCTAATGATAAATGTTCATGTGTGTGTTTATTGATGTGAACTTGTGTTCTTATGAAGGGACTGTGATGTGTTTGTGTGTTTTTGCAAAGGATGGGTACCAGGGAGAAGAATTTCATTCCTTTGTCCAAAACACAAACACACACACACACAGAAAAATGCATTGCTTGGCCTTTTTGTCCCTCCTTTTCTGACAGCCAAAGTGGTAATGACCCATTCAGTAATCATTTTACAGCATTTGCATGAAATATTTATTTTTAGTGTTACTGCTACCACTGATCTACCCCATGCCCCTCCGTTGCAAGCCCACTCTGTACGCCTGTAAGAGTGCACATTTGTCTTAACAAGTGTTGCATTTTCAGCTGGCCTCTCAAGTACTGGGCCACATTAGGAGTTCATTGTCAGCGTATTAAGTATACATTACATTTAATGCGTATTATAAAGGGCTTTAATCGCAGCCAGCCAGTCAGTCGGCCGTGTGTGTGTGTGTGTGTGTGCGGCGTGTGATCCTGTTGCGGTGTGGCAATTAGTTGGCACTGATGAGGGGATCTGCTTTGTGGCAGTGGCAGCCTGCGATGCCCTCTGCGCTGCCCTCGCCATTGTCCCCACTCCCACAGGGACCCCGTCCACCGGGAATTATGGTTTTCAGAGTGGGGGGATTTGGAACATTTATTGGGTATTGTTATTTAAAACATTTTTTTTTTTACCCTGCCTGGGTTATGTTGTGTGTGTGTGTGTTTGTGTGTGTGTGTGGAGGCAGAGGGTGGGGTGGGGTAGGGTTTTGGGTACCACCAGTCCCATACCAATGTGGGGAACCCCCCCTCCCCCTCTCCTCCTCTTTGTGCTGGGCTGACAGTTGGCAGCTGTTCCCCAAATCCTCCCCATGATTTTGACCCTCCTGCTGCATGCTGCTTTGATGGGTGTGATGGCCCTATTGACAGAGAGAAGCTTGTCTGGGGAGATCCATGCAGAGCCAATATGGACACATATGTAGCTGCTGGGGATTGGAGTGTGTTGGGTCTGCCTGGGTGGAATCCATCAACCAATATGGACAAATGTTGGGTGTGTTTGTGTGCTTATTGCTAAGGAGTTGTCAGAATCAGTTGAGAGAGTGAGAGTTGCTTGTAGCGCACTGCTGATTGATTTCTTATCCTCCTGCTAAGAGATCAGCGGCACCTGCAGACTCACTTGCCAGAGGATCAAAGGACATTTTCATCTGATCCTGTGAGGACATAGTTTTATTCATTACATTTGTTGCAGTTTGTCGTGTTTTTTCATACGGTAGTCTTTTTCATGTTTTTGAAGTTGTTTTCATTTTTATTGAACACACTAGAAATCAACATTCAATTACCGTCCCCTCCCACTCCTGTCCCCCTCCAAATCGCCTCCCATGGAGGTGGAGAGGCATCGGGCAGGTGCTCAGTCCCGTCCCGGGAAAAGCCCTTCGGAGGACTGATGCGCCCTCTCTCACCTTTCCCTGCCGATAAGCCGCTGCAGCGCTATGACCATGCTGTGACAGCTACCTTAATCTCTTTTTAATGGCGCATATGAATATCCCCGCGGAAAAGCACGGCGCTGGCTGTCGTCTAAGCCCAAAAATAAGTGGCTAATAACGCAGCTGATTTGTCCAGCTATCATAGACTTGCTCACTAACTACAGTTTATTTGGGTTGGTTAAGTGGAGAAAGTATAACTCTCGCGCGTTATTGCGAGTTTTACGCGCTATGGTTTATTGCTTTAATATCGATGAGTTTCAGTTAAATCAGAATTTTGTGTTGGCTCATCGTAGTAAATTAACCTATCCAAATGCAGGCTTATTACCCATCTAAACGATATCCCTGATCATTTATTTTAACCTGTAAGCTCTAGGCCTAGGCCTAGGTCTAACCGATGATGTGCCATTTTTTTGTTTTAAGAAATATTGCTTTTCTCTTCGATATGGAGCTTAATTTATGAGTAGCCTATTGCAAAATGATTATGCTTTCCACACAGTATAGCCTAATGTGTCAATTAATTAGGAGATCTAACTCGGATCGAATGTTAATTCCAAAATTAATAATGTAAAAGTAAACCAAGAATTTTTAGCCCATATCGCGCCCATTTTCATTCCATATACCCCCCGGCCTTGGCGCATAGTTAATAATCCATTTCATTACACCACAACCAAACATAATCTGGCTAACAATTGAATAGGCCTTCATTTCAAGAAGTGGGCTATTGTGGATAATTAAGTGGAACAGCATATTGTTCCGCTTTAATTTAACATTATGAACTTGGGCATTTGTTGCTACAATTGATAATGAATGCATGATGTTTTAAATAATGAGGGGGGCGATGGGGAAATTAGTGAAATAATAACTAATTTAAATTCATCACCTACTCTAATCCTAATATCACGTGTGTGTAGCCCAAACCTTTCCCATGGCCACAGGCAGCATTCTTGTAGAAAGTTCCTTTTTCAAACTTTTATAAGCTCGCCTATGAAGGCATAGGAGAACATGAGAATGAGGCGTTTTGAAGAGGGGTGGGGTGAAAACCATAGACAAATGAAGCTGGGCTACAGCCTCATAAATGCAGCTGTTGAGGACTAATCTTTTTTCTTGCCCTGTCACTCACCTTAATGTCCCGTCGGCAGTGCGTTCTCATAGCGAGCCGCGCGCCACAACTCTTCCCCTCGCTCTCATTCGAATTGCGCGTTCACACTTGTCAGAGCCCAACTTGTCCACACACACACACACACGGACCCATCCCTTCTTCTCGGTTTTCCCTCAAAATAAAAGAAGGGGTGCATGGATGTCAAATTGTCATCAAAACACCATGAAAGATTGATTTGCGGCACTTTCCCCTCGCCTGACATCATTCCGAGCCACCGTGAATGGTGAGCCCGCGAATCCTGGCCCGAATAAAGATGTCCTTGGCGGGGCTTGAGGGTGCAAAGTGCTGCTTTTACTCTCAGTCCATCACACCAGAAAAATAGAGGAGCCGGCTATTGAGAGAAAAGACCGCATACACACTCACACACAGGGCATAAATGCTGTCACAATCTGAGGGCTTCATATGAACATCTATGAATATTAAAATGCTCACTACAAGGGAAAAAGGAGGACGGACCTCGTCAAGGCACATTTGTGTGTGTGTGTGTGTGTGTGTGTGCAAGAGAGACAATAAAATTGTCTGCACGGTGCTTTTCTTTCTTTTTGGCCTCCTAATCACTAAGACGTGGCCAATGCTCTATGCTGAATATGGGAAGAGAATTTTTTTTTTTTTTTAACGCCCATCAGAGCTGGGAAAAAATCAGCACGTTTTAGACACAGGAATACAATGACAACAATATCAAAATGAAAGGAAAATACAATCTTTGCCAAGGCACTAAACTTCTAAGAAAGCCTTAGGCCTACATTGAAAAAAAGACATGTTGTGCGCCGTTTGTGCCATCATGGCGAAAACAGGCTGCGGTGTGATTTTATTTTATATCTTTAAAAAATTAAAATTAAGAATCAGATAAAGAACAGGCCATGAATAAGTACTGTGCTTTTTCCACACGCTTGGGATATTAACCACTGTGGACTGAGACAATGCGCATATTTACGCATTGTAGTGAAGCTGGTGTTTTAGCAGATAATTGGTGTTCAGGAAAGGCGAGTATATTTAAAGTGTATAAACGTGGGGATGAAAATGGACAAGTGGCCGCTGGCATAACAAGCAGCACCGAGATTAGGTTACTTTGTGCAACAGCACAGCAGACTGAGTAACCACTCATGTGTAGAGAAACAACCCCCTTCCCGTCCCATCTCTCTCTCTCTCTCTCTCTCTCTCTCTCTCTCTCTCTCTCTCTCTCTCTCTCTCTCTCTCACACACACACACACACACACACACACACACACACACACACACACACACACACACACACACACACACACACACACACACACACACACACACACACACACACACACACACACTGTGTTTGCGTCTCACTTTCGTTCTCAGAGGGGGTGGCCATTGGTGAAGGGTGTTTCTATAGCGCGGGGCAGAGGCATTACTACCTAATTGAGCAAGGGGCAGGTCGACGCATATAAGACAATCTGCCTCAAACCAAGGGCCACTCTCCAACCTGGGTATCGTCCCTCTCGCAGGAATAACAGACTTGCTGACTTTTCCCTATTTTTTTAACCTCAAATCAGCCTTCAGCCACTTGGTGCGCTGCCGCTTGCCAATTAATTCCCACAGCTGAGGTGAAGCTGGTTTATATTTGTTTGGTGCCATGGGTTCGGTGCTGCCTGCAGAAGCATTCGGGCTGAAATCGGGACTGAAGAGTTCCCAGAGTCGCTCTGTCCTGTCCGACATCATCACCTCCGACATCCTGCACAGCTTCCTCTACGGCCGCTGGAGGAACGTGCTCGGGGAGCAGCTCCTGGAGGAGAGAGCCGCCACTGTCAGCCCAAGAACCGCTTTCACCGCCGAGGTGCTCGCACAATCCTTCACTGGGGGTAAGTTGTCTATTGCATGCTTTTTAATATATATATATATATTTTTACAGTACGGTGTGAGCGTATTTTTACGTGCGTAAATTATGCGTATTTACGCATGTGGTGAAAATGCCCTAAAGTAGGCCTAATAGATAACTGTTCCAGAAATTCAGCAAACTTAGGACAGTAGCCTATGACATAAGTAGAGGGTTATGGTAGGCCTAGGCCTATACATAAAGAGTTTAATTTAAAAGCACACAATGCATTTTTTAAAATAAATGTAGGATAGCCTAAATGCATGAATATCAAATGTTTTAAATATTTCATCATGGCAAAAATATGAATCATTTAATATCCTTGGGTGTGCACTTTTCCACTAAGTTAACATGCGCGCACAAAACTATCCACTTTCAATTCCACAAAATGCCCCATGCTCCCCTTTACAATCATTGACAAAAGAGCATAAAATGGCTCTCATAGTGATATTCTTAAGAATCTCCGTGAGGTCTTATCATCAACAGGCTCCTCTGTTAAAAAGAATGAACCAAAAAAAGAGAGAATGCATACTCTCCCACTGTTCCAGATTTCTTCCCAAGGTCTCCGTGACTTTACCATTACTGTTCTCCTGCATTTTCCCACTTTGTTTCCATTATTTGGGCCCATTTAGCGCATTAACCCGTTCCGTGCTTTGAGAACGCGCATTTAGAAGCTTGTTAGGCGTGTAACTGTTGATGACTGAAAGAAGAAGGGTATTAAATTCATTTGGTTAACTTTGTGCTTGACCTGAGAAAGTTTCCACTTAAACCAAGGCGAGAGAAAGGTTCCTTTTCTCTAAGATGGCCCGGTTTTATCCCGTATTCATCAATCTCCGGACAGTCTCTTTTCCTCTCTTGGCAGCTATGGGGCTCCGGAGCTTTCCCCTTTCTCTCGCTTTAATAGATGGCTGTTCCTGCGCTAATGCCCCATGAAGCCTAATTCTATCGCCATTCACAACATGTCAACCAGCTAATCGCCTTTCCATTTTTTTGTTTGGGAAATTCCTGGGTCTTTTAAACAAGTCCTGGTTTCTTTCAGCACAAATTTATTGCTACAAAGTTCTTAAAAGGATAATGAATTTGGAATTAGCCGTTTCTTTCCAGTTGAGTTTAATGAATATCATTGAGGCATGACAAATTGCTGGACTCCGAGTAATATGGGACCATTTAACCTCGGTTCGGCCAAGCCTTTTGGTGCAGTCGAATAAAATTTCTTTGATTCTGACATTTAAGAAATCCGCGATTGTTCTTTTCACTCTATCAAATGAGGCTGAAAATGCTTTCTATGGTATTTTGCGTGCGCACAATACATCTCTTTCAGGAATTTAATCGAATTAACTACCGGAAAAGATGTGATATTTCGTGACTGAAATACAGTCTTCATGATTTTTGTAGATAATCCTGATTCTTTAAAACACTACTAAACCATTAGCCCAAAAATGTTGGCCTAGGGCTTCGACCATTTGGGAATACATGACCTTTTACATCACAAAAAGTATAGTTTAACTGCTGTTATTACCATTAGCCCAATTAATTAAAATTATGGTAGGTAACATCAATTGAAATATAATTCCAGTGTGAATGTATATTGCTATTTTAAAACAGTGAAAAAATGCTGTTGGTTTAAAAAAACGTTTTTGTTTTCGACAGAAGTGCAGAAGCTGTCCAGTCTGGTCCTACCCAGTGAGGTCATCATTGCGCAGAGCTCCATCCCAGGAGAGGGGCTCGGGATCTTCTCCAAGACTTGGATCAAAGCTGGTACTGAAATGGGCCCCTTCACCGGGAGGGTCACCTCCCCTGAGCACGTGGATTTGCTGAAGAACAACAACTTAATGTGGGAGGTAAGCAGCATACTTCTCATTCACAACGCTTGTTCGGCTGGGCAGCCCTCAATATCTACAAAAAACGCCTGCTATGTAGTCAACGATTTTTTTTCTCGAATTGTCATTGGCCACGTACGCACATACTCCTAAACAACCACATAATTAGTGTCCAACAGTATAGTTTACGTTACCTCGACAGTTGATATTTCGCAGCGCGTTGTGCGTGCCTGTGTTCGTGCCTTCCTTTCTCAGACCCCCTATCTGTCTTGTGTGCCCTCGCAGGTGTTCAACGATGACGGCACGGTGCGCTACTTCATCGACGCGAGCCAGGAGGACCACCGGAGCTGGATGACCTACATCAAGTGCGCGCGCAACGAGCAGGAGCAGAACCTGGAGGTGGTGCAGATTGGCAGCAGCATCTACTACAAGGCGCTCGAGGTGAGCATCTGGAGTGTGTGTGTGTGTGTGTGTGTGTGTGTGCGTGTGCGTGTGTGTGTGTGTGTGTGTGTGTGTGTGTGTGTGTGTGTGTGTGTGTGTGTGTGTGTGTGTGTGTGTGTGTGTGGCAGACTGGACTGGGCCCCAAAAAGGCCCTTGCATTTTTTTGGTGGTACTGCCTTAATTCTGGGCCAGTGTCTAAGAAAATAAAAAATGCCCAAAGGTCCTTGGGAAATGGCATGATTGCCAGATTATCAACCCACACCTGTGTGAGTGTGCGTGCGTGTGTCTGTGCTGTGCGTGCATGCATTTAAGACAAGGTGCTGGAGATTACAGACCCGAATTTTAACTTCGACCTGAAAACAAGACACAGAGCATGGATTCATTCAGGGCAGGCCAGCATTGCATGGGTGGCCAGCCAAGCGCCTTCACCCTGTCAGCCTGCTTTGCTCTGCTCTCCATTGCTTTGCCAAACTTTTGAACTGACAGTAGGCCTAGCCGTGTGATTATGTCTGTGCCAGTGCATCTCCTGGCCCTGGGGAATGATAAACCCTCACTACCATTCACCAAATCCCAAATGCAGGACTCCCCAAAAAGCCCGATGGATAGTCCTTTAGTTGAAACAGAATCAAACTCTCTGTTGCTTCACAGTTTGTTGCCAAATGCCAAAGCAGGGGGAATAAAATAACACTGTGTGTGTCTCTTTCTTGGAATGCAGACGATTCCGCCAGACCAGGAGCTGCTGGTGTGGTATGGGAACTCCCACAACACCTTCCTTGGCATCCCCGGAGTCCCCAGCGCTGACGAGGAGCAGCAGAGGAAAGGCAGAAATGGTGAGTCACTCGGATGGAATAATGGATGCATAATATTTTGAGTGTGTGTGTGTGTGTGTGTGCGTGTGTGTTTGTGTGTGTGTCCGTGCGGTGCTTGTAAAGAGAGAGAGAGAGAGAGAGAGAGAGAGAGAGAGAGAGAGAGAGAGAGAGAGAGAGAGAGAGAGAGAGAGAGAGCAATGGTGATGATTACCGCCAGTGTAATTGCAAGGACAAGGGGGGTTATTAGTGGAGGCCCCTAATTACCTAGTAAAGCTGTCGGATGCGTCTTCGTGCCTCTTACACCCCACTGAGCCAAAGATCTGTATCATCTTTTGCTGCAACAAGACTGCCTATCTGCCTACCCTAAGATCTCTATCTGCTTTAGCTGGTCTGGGCGTCCATAATCGGCCCCATTGACCGGGATCTGGGTGTTTAGTTGGAGACCAGTGATCCATACACTCCCTTAATCCAGTCACTGACAGTGGGCTGGCCCTGTGCCGGGTAGCCTCTGGCCCTGTGCCGGGTAGCCTCTGGCCCTGTGCCGGGTAGCCTCTGGCCCTGTGCCGGGTAGCCTCTGGAAGGCACTGAGGTGTAGAATCCACAGACACTAAGGCACTGACTTGGTCCTTTTCAGGTGTGGTCATCCGGAGTCAAAGGTGTTAAAAAAGTAATGGTGTAATAAGACAATGTGTAATAACACATTGGGTTCATGAAAACGGTTTCTGGCAACAAGTGGTGTTCGGTGTGGTACTGGAACTTTTTTTAGGCCAGGGGAAAAATATAAGGTCAAAGGCTTGCAATAATGTTGGCTTTGGTTGGAGTGTGGGAGAATATTAAACTGTATTTGGAGTGGGGGGTTGATTGTGGACCAGGAGAGTGTCCACGAATACTAGACTACTTGAGACTTTCTCATGTTCCATGCTCATGTTCTTCTGTTCCAACAGTCTGATGTGTGTCACGCATTAGAGTTTGCGATGAAACAGTTTTTTTTCATCATACCGTCATTCAACTAGTCTGCAATTTTGAGTCTAACCTCCCTCTCTCTTCTTCCTCCTCCTCTTCCTCTCCACAGACGATGCACACCACAGTGACGGCTCATCCTCCTCCTCCTCCTCCTCCCCCTCCTCGTTACCCTCCGCCTCTTCCTCCTCGAGCCGAATGCGCTGCGTGATCTGCCACCGTGGCTTCAACTCGCGCAGCAACCTGCGCTCTCACATGCGCATCCACACGCTGGACAAGCCCTTTGCCTGCCGCTTTTGCAGCCGGCGCTTCAGCCAGTCCTCCACGCTGCGCAACCACGTGCGCCTGCACACCGGCGAGCGGCCCTACAAGTGCGACGTCTGCCAGAGCGCCTACTCGCAGCTGGCAGGGCTGCGCGCCCACCAGAAGAGTGCCCGCCACCGGCCCGTTGCTGCGGCTGCGGCTGCTGCCGCCACGTCGGATGCCACCACCACGGCGGTCACTGGTGTGGCTGCTGTGTCTGCTGTGTCTGCTGGCCCATCTCCCCCTCCAGTCCTGCAGATGGCTCCACCGCCCCCCATGCCACACCCGGCCATCTCGCTCATGCACCACCACCACCATCACCACCACCAACACCACATCCCCACCATGGTGCTCTGATGAGGACAGACACTTAGAGTGTGTGCGTGCGTGCATGCGTGGATGTGTGTCTGCCTAACTCATACATTTAGTCTTAGACAAGTCATCAGGCAACACAGCACTTTACAGAGGGGTTAACACTCAGACTCAACAGTGCCAGGGGTGGACTGGAGTCGCCTGACACACACACACACACACGCACGCACACACGCACACACGCACACACGCACACACACATCACACACAAACATAGGAGTTCACTGAACACTTGCTGAGGGCTCTGTGTTCTCTTCTACTCCCCTCATGGACAAAACCCATCGCTGCATCAAAAGTTCTCATATCACAGTTAGTGTACTGTAGGACATCATGACTATTAGACACAGGGATACTGGTCTTGGACTGGACTCTCAGAGAAGCAATATGTCTTTAAGTGTGTGTTGCTGATCCCACATTTTCTTTAAAACATTGCCATCCATCAGCACTATTTGATCAGCACTGTTTGTGAGATGGAATAAGGTGTGTGTGTGTGTGTGTGTGTGTGTGTGTGTGTGTGTGTGTGTGTGTGTGTGTGTGTGTGTGTGTGTGTGTGTGTGTGTGTGTGTGTGTGTGTGTGTGTGTGTGTGTGTGTGTGTGTGTGTGTGCACTCGGAAAGCACAGGATAACTAAAGCACAATCAGTCCACCGTTTTTATAAAGCAGATGTGTGTATAGGTATTCTTTTATTGTGATGATTTACAAAGACTGTAAAACGTTTAAAACTCATGTCCAAAATGCTATGTCACTTACCCTGGCATCTCAGGAAAAATACAATACAATACAAATCTACACACAAAAAGGAAAGACGTTATAAAACAAACTTGGTATATGAAAAATGGTCACTTTATCTTTAAGTGGGGCATGGTATTGGATTTATTGTAAACTATGTATATACTGTAAATATGTTTGTACTTCCCTTGAATAAAATAACTACAGATCTGAATTGTAATGGTGTTTTCACTTTCTTCTGATTTCTGGCTACATAGTGGGAAGATTTAGTGACTCCACATGTCAACATGTGTAAGGTGGAGGTTGCTGTGGGGCGTAGCATGCTGGTTCACCTGGCTACAAACCCCAACTCCGATGAAGTTGGGACGTTTGGTAAACAGTGAATAAAATCAAGATGCTATCATTTTCAAAACATTCAATCTATTCATTAGATGGAGAATAGTGAAAAGACAACATATTAAGTGTTAAAACCGAGAAAAGATATTGTTTTGGGGGACATATGTACTCATTTCTAATTTGATAAATCCAACACGTCTCAAAAGAGTTGGGACGGGGATCAGTGAAATTTAGTAAACATCCAAATAAGATAAAACAACAAAGAAGAACATTTCAAAATGAATTGTACTGACGGACAATATAGGTGTCCAGGTATAAGATCATCACAGAGAGGCTGAGTCACTCAGAATTAAAGATGCAAAGGGAATAATTACCATAGTTATTACATACATTTTTGAATTCCCTTTGATTTACCACGATTGAGTGTATATAAGACATATTTTTGTTAATAAAATCATTGTATAGGTTCATGACATCATGAAATATATATTGGCTGTAGTCTCACTCTAATTCCTGGAGTGCTAGAGCTATTGAAAATTGACCATATTAAGAATGCTTAATGCATGAAAATGACACAGGGGTTTAACATTCTCCTAAGCACCTGAGCTCACTTGAAATAGACCCAGAAGACATGGGAAACTGTCCTTTGCTTACAGAAGTCAGCAGAAGTTGTAGAAGTCCATTCTTTTTGACAATAATAGAGCATTGCACATCCTGTGCTACAGTGAAAATGGACCATCCAACTTGTGTTAGTGCTAGCTTCAAAAGTCAGCCTCCATGATGGCATGCGGATGCAGTAGTGCATTGGTTAAGATGTTCTCACTCATCTGTAGAGTTAAATACAGTGCTGAATGGTATACATGGGTTTTAAATAGCATGAAAAGCCACTCATGCATTATATTTTGAAGGGAGATCTTCGATTACTGCCACATAGTAAGGTCAAATTGCATTCTCTACTATGTTTTAACAGTTTGGCTCCATCATAAGGACCAGCATGTGATAAAATGGTGGGTTTTTGGTCAAGACCTGTCACACTGTAAGCACTACAGAAAGGAAAACATTGCAAAACATGACAAGGAATACACCCACCATTTAAGCTGGTGAAATCATGTCCAAGATAGGAATTAACACTGTTTTTTATATAAAATCATCTCATCGGTTAATGTATTTAACTGTTAAGTGTTGTCTTTTGTTTTGTTTTTAGTCTTCCTCGACATTTGCTGCCATTTATTGTCCCCGTCCCAACTCTTTTGAGACGTGTTGGATTTCTCAAATTAGAAATGAGTACATATGTCCCCCAAAACAATATTTTTTCTCGGTTTTAACACTTAATATGTTGTCTTTTCACTATTCTCCATCTAATGAATAGATTGAGTGTTTTAAAAATGATAGCATTTTGATTTTATTCACTGTTTACCAAACGTCCCAACTTCATCGGAGTTGGGGTTAGTAGAAGTAGGCAGCATAGCCCATGGGGACCCGGAACGAGGCCTGCCTGGGCTATTTCCCAAACTCACCCCCATCTCTCTCCCAATTCTTTCCAGTCAATGAACTTCACTATAAATCCCCAAATATAGCTATATTAAAAACATGCTTAACCCTTAATGCACGCTGTACCTCCTGTGGCATGCTGTAATAGACATTGAAAGTTAGCTACTATAGTACTACACTACTATGACAGTGCATGGGGCCTTTAGTAATACATTATGACTTGGTCATTGCCATTCTGGTAACAGCTAATTTATAATGCCGTGTCTTAAGTGTCTTAAGGGGTTAAGGTAACAACTCTCAACTTCTCAACTGTTGGATTTCAGTACTTGCACCTTCATTGAACACTAACACTAATTATACAATTTGAACGGCATGACCAGACTATCATGTGGACATTTCACTCAGTTGAGGGGGGCAAATGATAGATTTTGTTTAGGGGAGCAGGGCTTATCTCACTAAATGCCGAAAATGCATTCAACATTGATGGGCATACTGTTCTGTCTTGTCTTGTCTTGAAAATAGTAAATAGTAAGATACGAAATCTTTGTCATATTCTTCACACATTCTGTCTTCTATGACTGGCCAAACAGACACAGCAATTACATTCAAGGAGTTACTGCCCCCTCTAGTGGTGAAAAACCACATAAAGTAAGTCAAAGTCAAACCAAGTTTGGTTTATGTGATCGGCAGAATGATTTTTGCCTTTAAATCTGAATTATTAAAAATAGTTACAGTTAATTATATAAATGAGGCCTACAGCATCTTTAACTCAGGGAAGAGAGCAGGGATGTTTGACTTGTTCCATTTGTCCACTCTGCACTAATGGGAGAGGAGAAACCATGGAGGTAGTAGGCCTATGGGAGAAAAAGCCTATGGCCCACCTCATTGCTGTTTTATGCTGTTGAGCAAGACTGAGTGATTACACTCCTCATACATGTGAGTATAATGAGTACAACAATCAGTGCATGCCTTGATCTAACAGTGTGGAGATTAGTGGGTGTAGATAGTGGTGGGGACAAATTGTCCTGGTATGCCATTTTATATTATATTTCTCAAAAAGTGGTATGGACAAGATGGGTAATTTTGAAATGAAAATTTGAATTGAATAACAATAAATTAAATTAATACTAAAATGTATTACATTTATGATTACCGCCAAATGTCATACACATATGAAGATAATTTCCTCACAATCCACCCCTGGGCAAGTTCATATAATTTTCCGCCAGGTGGCGCCAGATCCCATAGCATTACAGGGCGCAGTATTTTGTTTATAACATCTTTCTTTGTTTTCTTTGTACATAATGACACTTTCCCTATACTTAAATCTTCGAAAAGATTCTTGGGTAATGGTGGTTCCGTGATTACAATGCAATTTGTCGATATTATAAATATGTTCTGCTGCTGTTGTAGTCAGACTACTTCTGTGATGTCATCAACAGGCGACTCAATAAAGTCTCTGCGGAAGCATGGCGGTGGACATGAGATTACCTGCTATTTTGAAACAAATATCTCTTTCTGGTTCAAAAAATGCAGCATCTACTCTTGTGGTTCCTGGAGATGTTATTACCACAGACACTGGTTTCATGCGGTATGTAATTTTAGTATTGTGAAACTGGTTAATTCAGTACTTTCTGGCTTTCATGCTAGTGCAATGAAGTTGCTTTTGCTTCCATTCATTGCAGCAACATGTGTTTTTACTCTGCATGTTCCTAGTAGTTAAACGCCGTGTGGACAAATAAAACGAGCTACATTACGTACTACATATACACAGAAGAATTTAACTTCGTGTGCATGATGTCGCAGTTGCCATGCAATCGCTCGAGTGTCATTAGTATAATTAATTCTAGATGTACCTGGGTTCTCAGTGTTTATCAACACGATGTTATGAGGAGGGGCAAGACACTGGCAGCCAACCACATGAGCTAATTTTTTGACCGACAGCGGTTTCCAACAATCAGAGGTTGAGTTGTGCGCAGCTAGGTTCGCGCTGTCAGGTTATAAACAAAATTTAGAACCCATGTATACACAGCTGTCATGATTTGCCATTTCTATGAGAATCTCGTCCAGTTTGGTGGAGAGAACATGTCCCTGACATCTATCCATTCATATGCTCACAAGTAACTCTACTTTAGTTATTCCCCCATTCCAATCCAGGTGCTCCCTGGGGAAACTCTTAATGACTTTTCATGTCTTTCAAGATGCCAACCCTGTTTTCCTTGTCAACTGAAAGCACCTTGATCTAGGTGAACTGACACACAGCTGCTATTATTCGCTTTGCTCTACAGGGGACATGGGACGTACTTGGATGAAGACAAGCTGACGGCCTCTGTAGCTGGGGAAGTCGAACGGGTAAACAAGCTCATTTGTGTTCGCCCTCTAAAGACAAGGTGGGTTCCCTGCGAAAGGTGTAGCACACGGGTGTAGAACCCGAAAATAAAATGTTTTCCATGTGTATGTAAGACCTTGACAAATTCTTGATTACATCTGTTCTGCAGGTATAACGGTGAAGTGGGTGATGTAGTGGTTGGAAGGGTTGTAGAGGTACATATTCATTATATTCTTCAGGAGATAAATGTTCAGTTAAAGGACTGACTGTGGGGCAGACCCTTTATGCCGTCAATGATCTTTCTCCTCCATTAGGTGCAGCAGAAGCGATGGAAGGTGGAGACCAGCTCTCGCCTGGACTCTGTGCTGCTGCTGTCTTCAGTCAACCTTCCTGGGGGGGAGCTGGTAGGTCTCTCCTGCTCATGTGCTGTCACGCTTCCATCTTACATCATCGTGTAACAAACAGCCATGTCTGCGTTGGTCTATTTTTAAGTGTACAAAGTAAAGGGTACTTTATTTGATCTCATTTTCCCTCTTCTCATTTATGGGGTGCCTTTGTAGCCACTGTTGTGACAACGTTGACAACGTTCCAAAGAGCTGAAATGGTGGCTGTAATTGAAGTGTCTTTTTTCCCTTCTTGTTACTGTAGAGGCGGAGATCGGCGGAAGACGAGCTGTCCATGAGGGACTACTTGCAGGAAGGAGACCTCATCAGTGTATCCTTTGGGACACATAACAGTCCAAGATTCCATTGCATAGTCATTTCATTGCATTTTAAGCAAAAGTGAAAGACCAACTGGGAAACTCCAACTCCCACTGTCAGTGCGACGCAGCACTCCACAGCACAGAAGCACACAATGCACACAACAAAATTGCATTTATGCCTCACCCGTGCAAGGGGGCAGCCCCCAGTGGCGCCCCAAGGGAGCAGTGTGGCGGGACGGTACCATACTCAAGGTACCTCAAACATGGAGGAAGATGGGGGAGAGCACTGATTAATTACTCACCCCACCAACCTGGCAGGTCGGGAGTCGAACCGGCAACATTTTTGCTACAAGTTTGACGCCCTAACCGCTTACCCATGACTGCCAGTTTTGACACTTGGTGCTGGTACAGGTTCCCTATTCATACAATAGAGGAAAGAATCACACTATACCATTCATGGGTGAGCGGTTAGTTAGTCATGGGTGAGCGGTTAGTTAGTCATGGGTGAGCGGTTAGGGCGTCAGACTTGCATCCCAGAGGTTGCCGGTTTGACTCCCGACCCGCCAGGTTGGTGGGGGGAGTAATCAACCAGTGCTCTCCCCCATCCTCCTCCATGACTGAGGTACCCTGAGCATGGTACCGTCCCACCACACTGCTCCCCATGGGGCGCCACTGAGGGCTGCCCCCTTGCACGGGTGAGGCATAAATGCAATTTCGTTGTGTGCAGTGTGCAGTGTTCACTTGTGTGCTGTGGAGTGCTGTGTCACAATGACAATGGGAGTTGGAGTTTCCCAATGGGCTTTCATCTTTTTTTATTGCTGAGCACCATGTTCCTCAATTTGCTTATGATGGTGGTAATGACTGATGTCATAGCAGGCTACTTTGACTGAATTTTCACTCCCATACCTTCAAAATAACAGCCAAGGCTTAAGAGTTGGCTCATTCATTTATTCCATTAAGAACTATTTACAGTCACCATTTTTTGTCAATCGAATCCCGTCGACTACCTACATTTTTGGGGGTCCCTGGGCTTTGGTCCCCCTGTACCTTTGAATACATCCTAGAGAGGTACTATAATGACGGTACTCTGCGTGTCAGCAACCAAAATCTCATAAAGGAAACTTTTGTCCTTAACCCAGCTGTCCCAACAGGCTGAGGTGCAGGCTGTCTACTCTGATGGCTCTCTCTCTCTCCACACACGCAGCTTGAAGTACGGAAAGGTGAGTTCCTTTTTGCCTCATCAATAAGTGTTCTAGGGAATGCTCACTAACTTCAATGACTATAAGGAATATAGTGCCATTGTTGCAATTTCAGACCTGCTCATAAACCTTAGTTTTACACTGAGCCTGACTAAAGAATAGTGGCCCTTGGCAGAAAATATTTTGCAAAGTCAAAGAATTTCCAAACTGATTCTGCTCCCAGCTTTATTACACAACATTTCGACTTGTGCTGACAGTGTGCTGTTATTCTTTCACTTTGTTTAATGCGTCTTTGATCTAGCACCTGATGACTTTGATGTGTGCACACACCTAACACTAGTTTAGGGAAAATGTTTTTTGTTTGACACCAAATGATCAAACCCGTCATCCCTACAGCCTATTTCTAACCTCCTCCACAGAATGTGGGAGTTTGTGATTGCATGTTTTCCCTCACAACTGATTTGAGATGGGTCCACAAAAATCCCATTCAAATTCCCATAGAATTTCAGACCTGAGGAGCCATCATGGCGGTATATGCTGAAGAGAAAAACAACATACTTTCGGATGACTTGCAAGCTCATCCACCCATACTAGTACTATAACCAAAGAATCGTCGATTACAGTAAGATACCCCAAACCCTGCCTACCAAATGCAGAGGAGTGTGCTCAAGTTTGGTCTCCCAAGTGGGCCTTCTTCTCTTTCTGTGGCGTTTGGTGATGGCTTGCATAAGATGCGCGTTACCGCCATCTACAGCACTAAGGGAACTCCACTTATCCTCAACCGAAAGTCTCCAAAGGTCTCCTAAAGGGGCGTTCACCTGACGTCACATAGATCCAGGAAAAATATGGGCTTGATTTATGTTACTGTAGTAGGAGGATCTTTGCTATAGCTTACAGCACTTCTTCCTCTCTCTCTCTCTCTTCTCAGCTGGGTCAGGGTGTCGTGGTGCAAGTGTCACCTTCTCTGGTGAAGAGGCAGAAGACTCACTTCCACAACCTGCCCTGCGGAGCCTCCATCATCCTGGGCAACAACGGCTACATCTGGCTGTTCCCCACCCCTCCACAGCAGGATGAGGACGTGGGCGGCTACTACACCAGCACAGAGGTGAGACCTTTAGGAGCATACCAGGGGGTACGCCACCAACACAGAGGTGAGACCTTTAGGAGCATACCAGGGGGTACGCCACCAACACAGAGCTGAAGTGTACGGCCCTTTAGAAATCTCCTAGGACCCGCAGTCTGAGAACTCAAAGCCTATAAGCGTTTATTGTGATGCCTTCACGGCCATCTTGAAAGTGCTGGCCTCCAAAATTTCACCTGTTGATTAAGGGCTTCCGCACACCGGCTGCGACAAAGTGCTGAGCACTGCTGGGCAAAAGTTCGATTTCATTGTTTTCAATAGAACAACGCAGACTGGCGCCGATGTCCGCGGACATTCACAGATGTCGGATAGCAATTACGAGAGAGATGATTTCTATTTTGTCGGCGCCGCCCATTGACTATCAATGCTATGTTCGTGTGAAATTTGGTTTGGGGGTCCGAATTATGTCGGAAGCAAAGTGCGCCGCAGTGCTGTCGGAGCCAATGTGCGACCGGCCTTACTCGTTATAGAGTGTTGGCATACAATAGCTGGTGACCTCACGTAAACGGAACAAAACAAGACAAAAATTGTGTGTCCGTGGCGTAAGACTGCAGGTCTTTACACATGGGGCGGGGGTGCTAGACCTGTGGCTGTAAGTCAGTGTACTACCTCTCGTCCTTTCCTGTGGGCTCTTGGCTCGGTATTGCCTTTGCATTAGAAAAAACAGAACAGTTTCCCTGTTGTCAGTGTCAACCAGCCCAGGGCAGCTTTTGGGGGATTTGGGGGCCCCATTCAATATCCAACATAATTCAATATTATAGATGTGATTAATATATGCCTCCCCCTGGTGCTGGGCCAGGTTACCCTGTTGTCCTTTTCTGCATCCATCCGTCAGTCACTGATTTTTGTTTTGGTCTGTTTACGCAGTTCCACCATCTATTGTATGCCGACACTCTATACCATGCAGTTGGACCATGGTGCCATGAGAGCTTGGTTGAACATTACATGGTTCTATAATTGCATATACTGTATTATTTAAATGTAAAGATGCACGAACAAAGTTTTCACAGAATCACAGAACAGGATTTTTTCCCTTGGAATATTGGTGGAGGTTCAATGTCTAAAACCTGTGTATCTACACAAGCCAATTGTTTTGACAAACCAAATGAAACAGTCCACTTGTGAATGTACTCTTATGAGTGGCTTATTCATGCTCAATTAAGTGTAAGGACTTAGAATCAAGGGAGGATGTTGGGATTAGTTTGGCTGGTGTGAATGCGCCCATATTGCACATTTACTTATAGGAGAAGTCATGGAAATTCAGAATGTAGGTCAGGGAAGGTCATGGAATTTTTCATCTGACTGGGAGTGGGAACCGCAGAGTTTCCTAGAGATCAGTGCCGCTCCTATCCTGGCTAGCACCAGACTGTTTCACGAGTGAGATGGTCTGTAGACCAGCTATGTGGTGTGGTTTACCATTTGCCCATGTGTTTGGCATACACAAAGCCCATAGCCCATTGTGTCGGTTGTATTCAAACAAACTGCAAGCTTCCATTTGTCAAGCAGATCTAGTAGCCTAAGCATCACCGCCTTTGCACCCTTCCCTGCTCTCTGATTGGTTCCTTACCTCAGGCTAGAGCTTTGGTGTTGGCGTCCATTGCTGTCTATCAGATCGGAACAATTCATGCAAAGCAGCATGGGATTTCCCAGGCTATGCCCGCTCCATCAACAACGAGCCAATTGAGTTTCTTGGTTCTTCCCCTATCTCCCCCTCTAGCGTGTGGCCCTACCTGACTGCCTCTCTCCTGACCCCCCCCCCCCCCTTTAGGCCATGCCCCAATTGACTTGTCTGTTGTTCCCCTGTCCATCTCTGCCTCCCCTGTAGCCCGTGGCCCTGTCTGACAGAGAGGTGATCTCTCGGCTGAGGAACTGCATCCTGGCTCTGGCCGCGCACAAGGTCCTGCTGTTTGACACCAGCGTTCTCTACTGCTACGAGTCCTCGCTCTCACACCAGGTAAAGGGCAGCTGTGTCTGTGTGTTGTAATTGCACTAGCCCTTTCTGTCATACAAGGTTAAGGAATGTCTACTTGTGATCGTCGTCAATCTCAGAACAGGGATGCAAATCCTCAAACAGGCCTCCTGTCTTGCTATATCACGTTTGTATTTTCAATGTTAAATGAATGTCCAGTTCAAGTTTCCACTAACTTAACCAAACTCTACAAAGAGGCCAGAGGAAACGATGCAAGTTGAGGAATTGATTTGCACACCCTGGGGTACCGTCCTTTATCCTAACTCTCATCCTCGACTTGTGCTTGTGGCCTCGCACTTCACTAACACCCCAACAACATAGAGCTTGAAAGGCCCGCCCCTTAGTTCCGCGTTTCACGGGACCTAAGCTGACCATCTAACAACATGGTAGCGAGTAAATATCTTTTGATCTCTGTCAGGATATGCGCTGGGCTACAAAAATGCTGTTTAAGAGGCTAGATAAAGATTATTCATGCAGAAGTATCAATTTTGTTCCGAGGCCGTCGGCATGAAAAATGTGAAGAAACACAGCTTTCTAAAAAGTTTAGGAGTTCGTACGAAAAATTAAGCAAAAATATCAGAAACGACATATATGGAGCTCGTGGCACAACTCGAAGGGGATCGAAATATCATTTTAATACCGCCTTTGGATTACATGCTACGATTTTCGGCCAAAAACGCTGTTGAGGTCCCATGAAATCGGGGGAAGTGACGTCACTTTCAAGCTCTGTAGGTTCCCCGCTGTCAGCTTAGCCACAACAACTATTGGGGGACTTTCCCCATTCAACATCCGGAATGCAAATGAAAAGAAAAATCACCTTTTTGAGTTGCGGTTTTGGAGATATTGAATCTAACAAAGTTCTGCCATCAATGATGTCTTGCTACGTTTAGTTTAGTTTAGTTTATTTAGTTTAGTTCAACAGGGACCATGCACAATACACATTGATTACAGAAGTAAAAAGATGGCTTGTGCCAGATTATAGCTATATAGCTAATTTCCATCTGCAGTCCCTGGACAGGTAAAACAAATATTAAAATACATTAACATGAACAAGATATAAACAAGTAAGCACATCCGTAGGCCATGGGTCAAACACACACACATACACACACACACACACACACACACACACTAAAATGTCATACAGTGTGAGTCATATTTTAAAAAACATATCATTAATGTTGACAAGACTGGTTGGTTAATATCCATTTTTTCACACCCCTTGAGAAGGCCTGATAATCAGTAATACTTTTTAGATTACTGGGTAGAGTATTCCATGTTTTGGTTGTCAACACAAGGCCACAAGCACAAGGGAGGACGGGAATTGGGGATCATGGAAAGAAGCCCTAGTAAAGCGATGTCTACTCGTACTAGTCATTTCTCTCACACCAGGTAAAGGGAGTATGTCTGTGCTGTTTTAAAAATGTTTGCTGTTTGCACTTATAGAATAATGCAGTCAACGATCTTTTTTAAAAAAAAATAAAAAAATCAATGATTTGTTTTTTTGTTTGGATAACATGCTTTCTCTGGTGAAGCCTTCCTTGGTGTAAATGGGGTTGTTGCTTGTGATTGTTGCAGATAAAAGACATCCTGAAACCAGAGGTCACCGAGGAGGTTGTCCTACTGACCAGGCACCGACTGGCAGACCAGGAGGGTTGAACCCAGTGCTCCCAGACATTCTAGAATGGGGCGGCATACTGTAGTCTGGAATCTTTGGTTTAGACTTGATGTGTCCCTCGATGCAACTTTTGAGCATCATTTACTGTGGATGACTAATGACAGATATTTCATTATGTTTTATCTATTTAGTGTAAAATAACTTGCATGCAAGCACAGCTTTCATCATTGTTATTTTTTTCATATTGCAGCAAAACAGACTTTAAAGTATACTGTCATTCTGTGAAGGACAGTGACTAATAACTTTTGTATGTAGTCTACTCTTGTATAAAACACAAATAAATAAGGGGTGATCCCTGTCCAAAGTAGCCCTTTGTCTAATTTGTTGATATGTGAGAAATGTGCATGATGCATTACAGACAGTGTGATTGCAACAGGTGGTTATGCGTGCACCAAATGTAAGCTGAATGGCTTGTCCACTGCATTCTCACAGGATAATATTTTTGGAATGTCTTTCACTTTGTGGGTTGGTATGTTAAAACTTTTGGATGTGTGCAACCTACTATGTTTGCATAGTTATTCTACAATTTATGCACTTTTGCATTCCTTGGATGTCATTGCTAAGGCAATTACAGTAATTTCGAGCCTCAGCTGAAACTCGTAGTATGTGTTTGAACTTCCCAAATTACTGCGTTTTCCAGGCTGCGTACCACACTGACCCCATGGCAAGTTGGGGAAAGCGCACCAAAAAATGTTCCTGGATCGGTTCATGTTGGCGCACGCACGCATGTTCTGACGTCAAACGTAACCCACCCCCATACGAAGCTATCCACCTTGCGTACGGAAATATGGCGGATGAGACGACGACTGTTTGAGTAGCTACACTTTAATTGCCCCTAAATTAATGAACAAGCAATGCAAAGTAGGGGGCAATCGAGGAAGTGCAACGCAACATTTGACCATTTCAAATGCGGAACGGGGAGTGGAAACAGTGCCTGACAACTTCGTGCCAAACTGCAAAAGGACTGGGTCGGTGCCTTGGTTTAGTATCCCAGGTCTGGGTTTTGGAGCCCGGGATAGAAGGACGCGAAGGCTGGACACGGAAGTTGGAGAAACACTCGGGAACCAAGCCCTGGGTGTTTGCTGAGCTCAAGCATGTCTCAGGTCGTCACTTAAGAATCTGTCAAGGTGATCATTACTCCGTATGTGAACTTCTGTGGTGACGATGTTTGAAGAGCTTCTAGCCAAATAGCACGAGCGAGCTGTTCCATCTGTGTACCCAAAAATCTCGCGCTGCCGACTTGTTAGCTGTAGCATAATCGATAGCCTGAGCATTCCAATAAGCATTAAAGTATCAGCCCGGTTTCGACCATTATATGTAATCAAGGACCATACTGAAAAATGTCTTTAAAATGGCATAGTGCAATCACAGCTCTTAAATGACATGTGTAGTTTAGCAAAGTTAAAAGTGTAGTGTTTTATACTTGTTGAGCCGAGTTGATAGTGAACCTAGCTCCTATGCCAGGCAACCCAATAATGCTAACTTCTCCAAAGTTAGCAAACTAGCTTGTGCCTGTGTGTTGCATGAATGGGATTGAACAATAACACTAACTTTCAGTATGCAAATAGTCACACCCAAACTTTTCAGTTTTCTGAATATTGCGATATTCCGAAACTGTTTGCAAAACTTTCAGATGTGAAGTGGTGACACGTTGTCGCAATGCCAACACTAGTAGTGCAACACTTTTTTTATGTCATGCCAAATGTAGAGGAGGCATAAGGAACTTTCACTAATCTGCTTCTGCTCCTGGAGGGGAAGTAATTTAACTGACTGCCACATTCCGCCATGTGTTAACTAGCACTGTCAAAGAGCGCGTCGGGCCTTGTACAGTGGACAGGCACCACAGTATTGTGTTGTCTGCGTGTGTCAGGACTCGCACTTCTTCTCATCAACTGTTCGTTTACATGTCTCTGTCAGATGATTTGGGAATATGCATCTGTCAGAGATTGCCTCTGTAAGAAAGTGCCTCAATATCCAGCTATCACTTAAATGCCTAGTCTTATGCAATGAGTGCCTCAATCATGCACAGTGGCTCCCAACACTAAAGGAAATTTTTTGGCCTGTCGTTTTTATTTTTAATCTGTTGAATGGGACAATTTATGGAAGTTTTTAAAGCTATAAAGTCTTAATACTGTATGCCCTTACCCTGCAATACCTGGACTACACTACACTACACTACACAGCACTACAAAGTGAAAGTGCCTGGATGCGGTGCACTGTTGGTATCCTAGACTTACACACCTGCCTCGGATGACTGGACAACTCCTGCACAGCCCATGCATGAGGCAGGGAACGGGCTGCCACAGATCCCTGGTTGCAGACTAGACCAGCACCCTCTCAGCCACTCTGACACCTGTGTCCGGAAGCTCGCCGTCAGGATGCCAGCCTGCTAGCCCGTCCCACCTCACCCTCCAATCCACATTCCTGGCCCGTGCCGTTGCCCGCCTGACTTGCTGCTGTCCACCCTCAACCTCTCCCGTGCATGGACTGAGGAACCAGTTCTTCCTGCTCTCCCTCCTCCCTGCACCCCTGTCCCCTTTTCCTCTCCTCTCTCTTCCTTCTTCCCCTGTCCCTCCTGTCCCCTCACTGTCTTGACCCTGTGGACCTGTCCCCTCTCCTGGTCCCTGTCGACCTGACCGTGCTGACCCAGTGTCCAGCCCCTCTGGCTACTTCCTCTGCTGTCTCTACTTCCCCTCTCCTTCCTGTCCCCCGTCTCCTCACCCAGGGCCCCTGTGGCTAATCTGTGGGCCGGCCTGTTCCTTGGCCCTTCTCCCCTTCCTGTCCACCCGCCTTGCCCTGCCCTGCCCGTGCCTGGCCCCTGTGGCTGTCTTCCCCGCGGGCCTCTCTCTACTTCCCCTTTCCTTCCTGTCCCCCAGCCTCCCGGCCAAGTGCTCGGCCCTTGTGGCTGCTCCCCCAGTTGTCCCCGTCCCCTGTCTCGTTTACCCGGTGGCCGGCCCCGGTGGCCGCCGGCCTGGCTAGGGGGCCCCCATGGGGCAGCAGCCGGGTAAGCTGGGGGGCGACACCAGGAGGCCCAGTCTGCCGGCGCTGCCCTTCATCAAGACCGGACGCAAGGACGGCTCCTCGCGCCACGGACCACTCACCTGCAACGTCTTCGTCGCTCACGGTAAGAACGACTCGTCTCGTCTCGCCTCCTCCTCACCCCCACACATGGTCCTCCTGTACGCTTGATTTCATGCCGCCGCGTGTCTCCTTGGTCTCCCCCTCCCCCTCGGTTGTGTGTTCGTCCAGTACATGTGAGTTTTGTTGCCATGTCATCGTTGATGTGTTCTGCTTCTGCGCCTTTCAAATGCTCATGATTCTGTCTGAAGAAAGTCTCCCCAACTCCTTCTCCTGCCCCTGGCCTGAACGTGTCAGTGGGTTCGAGATTAGGTGCTTAAATGGGTGGCGTCATAGTTGCGAGCGCAGTGTGTTTGTCCTGTACATGTGATTTTTTTTTTTTGCTGTGTCAAGTCGTGTGTTGTGTGCGACAGTGTCGGGTTGTGAAAGCATCTCATCTCTTCTCTTCTCCCATCCTACTCCATCTTCCAGGTGTCAGCCGGCCCTCACCCTGCACCTACCACCAACCATGTCATTCCCCCTGTACCCCTTTCTTTGAGGTTCTCTGATAGACGTGTGTGTGCATGTGGTTTTTGGTATCATATCATATGTGGGGTGCTTCTGCAGTGGAATTGTGTCTGGTCTCCCTACCCTTACCTCTACCTCAGCAGCCCTTTACTATCATTTCGCTGCAAGTTGCCTGCTCCAGGTTAACGAATATGTAATTTTGACAGATAAATAACTAACTTCCCACTCTCCTCAGCATCAGTGTTAATTTCGTCAACCATGACTTTGACTAAAATATTTCGTCAATGCCCTTTTTTGATTTTCGTCATTTAGACTAAGACTAAGACTAAATTGGGAAGGCAAAGACTAAAATTGATTTGTCATTGTGACTAAGACTAAGACTAAATTTTAAAAAGCTGACTAATTAACACTGGTGTTAGATAAAATAGAGAAAAAGAGCACCAGTGTATGAAGAAGGTTTATTCTGCACAGTGTGATATATGTTAAAAAGAGAAGTAGTGTGCGGAGAAGGTTTATTCTCTACAGTCAATGGTATGTGTTAAAAAAGAGAATCAGTGTGTCGAAGTTCTATTATGTACAGTGTTGACTAAAATGACTAAAATGACTAAAAATCGACTAAGACTAAAATTGATTTTCGTCATTTAGACTAAGACTAAGACTAAATTGGGAAGGCAATGACTAAAATATGACTAAGACTAAAATTGTTTTTCGTCATTGTGACTAAGACTACGACTAAATCAAAAAAAGTTCACAAAATTAACACTGCTCAGCATCTATTGTAGTGGTGTTGACAACTATGCTTCCTCCAGTCTTTATTATCCTCTTCCAACTGATCTCACCCGCTCTTTACGGTCAACACTGCCAGGCCTTGACCACTGTCTGTTGGCCTGTCTGTCCGCCAGGCCCAGACAACTGTCTTTACGTCCATCGTTTAGTCGGTCTGCCTGCCTGTCTCCCTGTCTACCTCCTCAGCAGATAGCCAGTGATTGGCTGTAAGCTTGTCCTCAAGCCTTCAAGACAGTCATCATGACATGGCTGTTATCACTAGTTTCTGGTTGGATGCTGCGTGCATACTTGGTATGGAGGATGCCTGAACGTTGTGTGTTGAATGGAGACAATAATTTAGTTTTTTTCATGCTGTTTTGATTATTTCCTTGTGTGTGAGATCTTTGTGGAAGCACCATTTGGGTATGTTGTCTAAACCGCTGCAATGATTGTATTGTTCTACATTCAGGGTAGCTCTGTTTTCCTCAACGCTAAAACCAACATATGAGTTTCCGAACACTCTGATTTTTGGTCATTCACTTCAGGATTAGGTGCGAAAACTGGTGCCGGCACAGTTCTCTGATGTCCTGAAAACGATGTATGTATGCGCGTCCAAGGTCTAGCTTTCTTTAACAGAGGTTTCATTGCTGAGAGCAGAATTTATAACTATTGGGAAGAACCGTTAGTCTACTTATTGACTGCTATTTTTACAAGGGTGATCATACTTTTGCATGTAGAAACCAGGCCATGTTACCAATGTGTGCATGCCATTATCTAACCTCCTATCCTCGCTTTGTGCTTGTGGCTTCTTGCCTCGCTGACACCCCACCTCCGTGGACCCCGCTGTCAGCCGGGGCACAACAACTATTGGGGGACTTTTCCCCATTCAACATCCAGCTTGTAAATGAGATAAAAATGACTGTTGAATTGTGCTTTTGCAAGATCTTGGAAAAATAACTTCTACTGTCAATGATGTTTTGCCTCGCATCTGGAGGTCACAAGTACAAGGCGAGGATGGGAGGTTTAGATATTGAGATGGGCACCGGGATGCCCACGACAGATCATAAAAAACGCACATGTACGGTTGTTCATCCTAATTTTTACATGTTCTCAACGTGAGGCTTTGCTACATTACTATTTTGATGTGTGTCGCATTTTCTTTTTGTTTTGGGTAAGGAAATGTAAATTACTGTCCTTTTGTCTTTGCTTGCTTCTGAGCCACACTGTATGGGTGTGGTAAGTAAGGTTAGTTGTTGAACTCCTCAGGTTGGCACAGGTTTAAAGGCTGGGCAATTGATCGATAAACTAATCAGACCAACAGTCATAATCTGGTAATCGGTAGTGGGGATGGTATTTATTTTTTTTACCCTTTCTTTCATAATTTTTCTCAATATTATATTATGTGATGCTGTCAAGTCCACTACACAAGTAAATGAAAGGCAATTTTGAGTTGAAATTCTATTGGCCCGTCTAGTCCTCCTAATCACGATTGTGAATTAATGAACATCAACCAAAATGGAAAAGCGTGTAGTGTTCATGTTTTTTGCCGTGTCCTCCATTCCTATGGTTGGTGTTCAACTGTTTTAGGGAGATAGCGGTCAATGGTTGACTAATGTTTTTAATGGTACAAAATGGTTGAAAGTTTAAAAAGCGATGCAAAGCCAGTCGTCATTGTTGTTGCTGAGGTTGTTGTTTAGCCAATCAGCTGTTGCTGAGGTTGTTGTTTAGCCAATCAGCTGTTGCTTTGTTGTGATGCTGCCTGGTGTGATTGGCCCCTGATCTGGTAACCTTTGACCTCCATGACCCCCACGACAGCTGCTTCAGGTCCCGGCTCGTTATCTTTCACCACAGGGCAGATATTCACCATGTCCAGCTCTTGTGTGTGTGTGTGTGTGTGTGTGTGTGTGTGTGTGTGTGTGTGTGTGTGTGTGTGTGTGTGTGTGTGTGAGTGAATGCGTAGGAGGCTAAGCCCGTGTGCAGCTCTGTGGAGTGTAGGGTTTTGTTAACGCTGAGCGTGTGTGCGTGTGCGTGTGCGTGTGTGTGTGTGTGTGTGTGTGTGTGCGTGTGCGTGTGCGTGTGTGTGTGTGTGTGTTTGTAAATTGCGTGGGAGGCCAAGAGTGTGTGTGCAGCTCTGTGGAGTGTATGGTTTTGTCAATGATGAGCCAGTGTCCAAACAGGCATGAGTGAGCGTGTGACTAAGATCCCATGACGTCTGCTTGACCAGCAGTACCCCCATATCCTGCTGTGCTCCACACCAAGGCCCTTACTAGCGCCAGAGCATGACCTGGACGTGTGTGTGTGTGTGTGTGTGTGTGTGTGTGTGTGTGTGTGTGTGTGTGTGTGTGTGTGTGTGTGTCTGTGTCTGTGTCTGTGTCTGTGTGTGTGTCTGTCTGTCTGTCTGTCTGTCTGTCTGTCTGTCTGTCTGGGGCTATATTGTGTTTGCAAGATATGCTTTGGGGGTTAGGGTGGTTGTGGGGTGGCTTTGGTACTGGGCAACACACACACACACACACACACACACACACACACACACACACACACATACAGTACACACACACACTGGAGTTCTTCCTCTTCCCATAACGCCGATCATTGTCACGGCAAGCAGAGGAGGTTTGGATTGCAGCTTGCGCAACAGAGGAGAGTTGGGTGGGGGGTAGAGACAGACAGACAAACACATTGGTATGCAATTTGAGAGGGAAAGCGAGAGAGAGAGAGAGAGAGAGAGAGAGATTTTGGCATGCGTCTTTGAGAGAGAGGAGAAAAAAAAACATCTATAAATTTTAAGAATGTAATTTTCAGGAGTGAAACACTGCGTTGCATTGTAGGCAATGGCGGAGACAAACACATTGATTAGCATTTGACAGAGGCATGTATGGTAGTCTTGGAAGAGCTCAGAGGCCATAATCATAGAGTGCATACTGATAGACAGAAGGCAGGTATGTGGGGCGCTTTTGGCATGCATGGAAGTAGCAAGAAAGAATGAAGTGCATGGGAGAAAGACAAGAGCTCCAGAGATAAGCCAACACAGTTAGAAAAGTGCACACATGGGGAGGAATTATTGCTGATTTGGTCCTGTTTTGGAAAGCAAGACCATTGAAGATGTGTTGCCGTGTGTGTGTGTGTGCGCGTGCGCGCGTGCGCATGCGCGTTTATGTGAGAGAAAGAGAGAGAGAGAGTGTGTGAGTGAGTTAGTGATAACAGGATTGGGTGTCAAGTGGTTCCTTTTTTCGGTTGTTGTTCCTACCCCAGAGTGAGTCACTGTAAGAGATAGTACAGGGCTGCACCACTGGGGCCTCGCATGGCTGCCCCCCCAAAGCACTTAACAGTTAAGCCGCCCACCTTGACAACAACCATCTTCTACTTTGACTAAGTCCCCAGTAGGGCTGCACGATTATGGAAAAAATCATCATAATCGCGATTAGTTTGGTCAAAATTGTAATCACGATTATTGATTTGTTGCAGATTTTTTTGAAAATTATAACAAGATGAAATACAACCAAGAATGAATTATATACGACTTGGGCAAGATAAAATGAATTGTAATAATTATGTTAAGGCAATAGCATGAAACTTGATGGACGGGTGGACAGATTTCTGGCCAGAAACACCAGCCTGTCAGTATGTTCTGGCTTCAAGGACGCTCTCAAAGGTATTGCCACGATTAAATACCGATTAAAATTTCGACTTCGATTTCACTAATTTATCATCGATTATTTTCGATTAATTGTGCAGCCCTAGTCCCCAGACAGATTACATTTCTAAAGCTCTCGTACCAAAAATGTGCACAAGCAGCATGGCATCATGACACTGTATGAATAACACGCCGATTTGAACTGTCGATTGCGTGTGTGCACCGCGACTTTGTATGTTAACTCATGGTTTTGGTGGTTTTGGTCTGAGTACAATTTTGCCATTTTCCTTGCTTCTTTTTCTGTTGGCAAAAGTAGAGTGGTAGAAACGTTGTTATACTCACAGGTTAGGGTAAGGGATGGTTTCGGTCATGGCGCACAGTTCAGCATTTTCGGGTTTAGCAGCAGACATTTGTCGCCGGAAAACTACTTGCCTTGCACGATCCTGATCATGTGACAAAACTGCTTTTCACTTGCGTGAAGTAACACACCTTTTCATTATGCCAGTCTGACATTGGCTATTTATTTATTGAGGTTCTCATATTGTGTTATGTATCATATTGCATATGAACAAGCTGAACAACATCATGACCTTTTCGAAGATGATGGTCGCATGTTGGCTTACACCCACCACCACCTTGACTAAAATATTTTGCAGGAAACACTGAAGTGAGGAGGATGGAGAGGGTGGGAGAGAGATTAGTTGAGGGGGAGAGAGAGACTCTGACTGAGGGAAAGAGAGGAGAAGGAGACTCCTCTCCTAAGCAACATATAATTCTGTGCAAGGAGAGGTAGATACGACTGACTATCTAAGAGAGAGGCAGAGACAGGGCTCCAGAGTGCGACCAATTTGGTCGCATATGCGCCCATTTTTTTCAATGGTGCGCCTAAAAAATATTTTTAGGCGCACCGGTGCGACCAGCCATCAGTAGAACAAAATTACCAAACAACCGTTTTAATGGACATACAATTAATAGTCATTCTACAGTAGTGGCCCATCATCACGCAATAAAACGTGTCGATGCGGTCATTCCTTCAACTCCGCTGAACTACCGGTAGCTTTCTCCCCCTTCCTCGTTCACAGGCAGCCCGACGTTTCAGAATAGAATGTTCGACTTCGCTCAACTATCCGAGTTCACATGTGCCAGCGCGTTTTGTGTTCTCAATCAGGCGAGTTTTGCAACGGACGAGAGAGTTACAATCACGGTAAAAACAGCAAAATGACTTGAGGATATTTTAAACATGAGAGAGCCACAATCACGGGGGAAAACTAAATGGCTTGAGCGGATATAAACATTGCCACACAAAAAAGCAAACGGGTGCGGATAATTGCCCGTTTCAGCCGCGTGCAGAGCTGGCCAAACAGGTGACGCGCTAGTCTGTCGGGACTTCTGTGAGAGTTTTTTGATAGCGACTAGGGCAGGCTACATACTGCCTATCAGTCGGCAAGGCATCGTTCATGCACCTCGAGACAGCACGAGAGAGAGGGAGAGAGAGAGAGAGAGAGAGAGCGAGCGAGCGCACTAGTGCTGTCGTGTCTGTTCGTAGCGCTTGCTAAGATACCACAATCATTATGCAGTGGGAGAGCGCTCAAAAACGGGGAAATAGACAAAACCCAATTCACTTCAGATTCCACTGTAAACATAGGCTAGGCAAGTTGTGTAATGATTTTAATTTTTTTAGCAGGGTTTGTTACAAAAAATCTATCCATCTATCTATCTTCATATTGTAACTCTGTGCTTGTGCCGTGTGCGTAGCCTTATTGCAGAAAAGGCTGGTATGTTGATCTTACTAGTCAAACACATACTGACTAAAAGGCTACTAATTTGGTCTTTTCTACCAGCCAAACTGCTTGTAGCCAAGATGTGTTAGTTAGGTAGCCTACTGTCATGTCTTTTATAAGGAGCACATTTGGAAGACTAGCCTGCCTATAGCACATGAAAGGCTCCAGGTCTTTTAAAATATAGCAACAATAATAGAATAATAATAATTAAATAATTAATTAATAAATAATAATAATAATAATAATAATAATAATAATAATAATAATAATAATAATAATAATATAATAATAATAATAATAATAATAATAATAATAATAAGTAGTAGTAGTAGTAGTAGTAGTAGTAGTAGTATTATAATTATTGTTGCTATTATTATTGCTATTGTTATTATTTTTAATTATTATTATTTTTAAAGCTGAGGTGAGTGTGTGTATCGGGTGGTGAAAACATTTAGGTGCACCTAAATTTTGTGCTGGTGCACCTAAAAAATTTATTTAGGCGCACCAGTGCAACCAGTGCAAAAAGTTAGTCTGGAGCCCTGGGCAGAGATTAATATTGTTTTCAGGCCGACCAGAACAGAGCCGGTGCTGGTGCCCGCACCAGTTACGTTTGGCTCTAAAGTGCTTACCTGCGAACCACCTGTGTTCAATCCGAGCTCTGAACTTTTTCTGCACGTGAATGTTACCCGGATGAACCTGCTGACGTCCACATTGTCATTAAGGTTAGCGGAGAAAAAAAAGTATTCTTTTCGGTTCACATGGCAACTTTCCGGTTGGCGAACGCTTAGATCTGCGGCATGAGCATGCCAGCCGGTTTGCGATTAGGTGCGGGAATGGGCACCGGCACGGTTCTCTGTCAGCCTGAATGCCCCAAGACAGGTAGGTAGGGGTAAAATACAGAGATTACCTACTCTGCTAAGGTGTGCACTGTGTGTGTGTGTCTAGCAAGGTGAGGTGTGCAGCAGACTGAATCAAACAGACAGTCATACAGGTAGAGATGGATGGACTCAAATGGCCAGTCTCCTCTGCTAAGCAGCACTGTGACTGTTCATGGCCTACCTATTCTATCACACCTATACTATCACCACAGCTGAAGTAGTTGCCTCTATGCAGGATCATGCAAAGACCTGCGTGTGTCTGTGTCTGTGTCTTCCCTATGAAGATAGCAAAAACTCGGAAAAATTGACTCGTGATGTGAGGACATTGTGATCTCGTCCATTTTGTTGCTACTTTTGTTGTATAGACAAACAAACGTGTGTGCGTGTGCGTGTGCGTGTGCGTGCGCGCGTGCGTGCGTGCGTGCGTGCGTGCGTGCGTGTGTGTGTGTGTGAATGAGTAAGCGAGGGAGTGAGCACCTCATACTTCATGGCCTTGCATGTTTTGCGTCCAAGCCAGACTTTTAGTAGCCTCGCGAGCCATCCTACGTACTTCCACCAAAGGATTGGCTCCACTACGGTAGTCTGGCCTTGCTCTTCTTCTGTGGAGTGTCCGATCGGTGGGATTTTGATCGTAACGCCCCCCATTTAATCTAATCAGAAAACAGCCAATAAGCGAATAAGCGCCCCGCGTGGGGGAGAAAGGGGGAGGACGCTCGTGACGATAACGAAAACGTCTGCGCCAATAGCTCTGGTCTGCGTTATGTTGTTGTTGAGTAACTGTCGGCGATTAGGTGAGAGCTGTCCAATCATTTCAAACCATAACCGAGTGCAAACTTCCCCCTTCCTGCAATCGCGTCAGATCACACAACTTCCAGACCATAAATACGAAATGAAATGGTAGTTTTATGGGATGGTCAGGACCAGGCTAGACTTTTAGGACCTGCACATTGGTCTATATTTGAGGCCTTGATGTTCGAATAAAGCAGTGTTTGGTCAGCCCTTATGTGGGTTCGCCTGTGATTGAAATGAGGGGCCGTCTTAAATGTCCAGTGGTACAACAAAGTGTACAAAAATCGTCATGCCAATACATTGTATCTTAGGCCTCTTTACGATACACATACCTCTGTATCATGTTATGTATTAGCCACAGGTTTCTGCCAGTGCCCAGCCTAGTCAGTAGAAAAAGTCCACACACTTACTCTTAGTTTATTTCTACTGGTAAAATGGTTCACCCCAAACTATTTGTTACTATAAATTCACACTTGTAAGGAGCTCAAGGGCAGCATAACCTTGTACACTGATATCCAGCTGAAGAAAATTTGCAATGCATATTGTATTGCATGTGTCGCAGTGTCTATCGTATCATGATCCCTATATCTTGCCATGTATTATAGCGTGAGGTTGTTGGCAATTTTCAACTCTACTCTACTCTAGCTCTACTTATGATGTATAATAACTGATTAATATTCTGATTTAGAAACCCCATATACAATTTTGCATTTTCATATAATACATTTCTGTTTAACAGATGAACAGTTTATGGGCACTTAAAATCTGCATATACGTCAAATGTCTTCACCAAAAGGAAACTTGAAAGCTGAGCTTTTTGTTGTTGTGAAATTAAGTTGTGTATATGCAATAACCAGAAATATGGAATGTCAAAAATGGTGTCCCAGGCCATAAAAGGTTGGGAAACACTGCAATACTGATCCCAACGGCTGCTGTTCTCCTTGCACTGTGTCTGCGGTAGATTGTTTGTTGTACTGGCTTCTTAGTGAAAACAAATCTGCCTGTCTGCAAAAGTGTGTGCGGTACACACACACACAGACACAGACACACAGACACACACACAGACACACACACACACACAGACACACACACAGACACACACACAGACACACACACACAGACACACACCTCACAGACACAATAAGATAAAAACATTACTACTAGTAGTAGTACTAGTGTAGCCAGTTCACACACACACACACACACACACACACACACACACACACACACACACACACACACACACACACACACACAACACACAGCACACAGAAGCCAGTGTTTGGTGTTTGAGTACTGCTGTAGGCTCCCAGGTGGCAGCAGAGGGCAGGCTCAGCAGCGGCCATAACAAGGCAGCAGGCTGGTCTGGCCTATTGGGCCGTCAAGACACACACACACACACACACACACTAGTGCACGTTGGCCCTCTCTCGTCTGTGATCAACTTGTGTGTGAATATGTGGTGAATGTCTGTATGTTTTGAATATGTGCATAATATGCAATGAATATCTAGTTCATTCTAACAAGCGCTCCCACAAAAACACACATAAAACAGTGTTTTTTAGGGCTGGGTTCAAAAGATCGAATAACGATTCAATATCGATTCATGCTATTTTCTCAACCACATTCTGTAGCTTTCTTCCACATTCATGTAGACTACATGCACAAATACACACAGCTTGTTCAAGTAAATAGTGCCAGTGTTTTCCCACCTTTCTCTCTCATGCCAAGTTTCCCACTTCTTTCTCTCGAGGTATTTCATGTTTGTGTCTGTATCAAAGGTTGAGATATTTAGGTTTTTACAGCCAGTCTTAGAATTTTAGGCATAAATGGGTTAAAGTGACAACCCAGCAATACAGAAGATCAATATTGAATCGAATCGAATCGGATTGTGGATCGAATTAGATCGTGACCTTCTGGATCGTAATCGAATCGATCTAGGAAATTTGGATCGATTCCCAGCCTTACTGTTTTTAGGTCAAAAGTCATAGGTATGCAATGGCTTCCCTTGGGAACTGGTGTGTGTGTGTGTGTGTGTGTGTGTGTGTGTGTGTGTGTGTGTGTGTGTGTGTGTGTGTGTGTGTGTGTGTGTGTGTGTGTGTGTGTGTGTGTGTGTGTGTGTGTGTGTGTGATGGCTTGCAGTAGGGTCTCCCCTCACCCCACCAAGTGGCCCAGTCGGAGGAGCAGCAACAACAACAACAGCGGCAGCTGCTGCAGCACATGTATGGCCTGGCTGAGTAGAGACGCTGGACCCCAGCACTTCTTTTTTCTGGTCTTTTTTCCTCCTCCCTTCTCCTTCTTCTCCTTCTCCTTCTCCTCTGGCGTGGAACTTGTGGAATCTGGGGTGTCTAGACAGCAAAGCTTCTCTGTGCTGCGTTTGTGTCTTGAAGACGGAGGTGTGTGTGTGTGTGTGAAGGCGGGGGTTATTTTCAAGTTGTGGGGGTCCAGAGAGTGGTGCTGGGGTGTCAGACACCTCCTGCTAGTGTCGGGGTGTGTGTGCGTGGGTGGGTGTCTCGTCTTCCAGCTGTTCGGTCCTCATGGCATTAGGGCGCCAGACTGTGACGCCAACACGCACTGCAACACACACACATTGGGAGGAGACTAGGGAGACTTTTTTTTAAAATCGATACGAATATGAGTACAGTGTTTCCCACAGAAATTTTGGAAACTATGGGGGCAGCCGGGAATTTTTATTTCCGGGGGGGTGGGGGGGGGGGGGGGGGGGGGGGGGGGGGGGGGGGGGGGGGGGTGGTGTCTTTTCACGCAGGCCTTTTTGGGGGGGGGGGGGGGGGGGGAATATGTATTCACGCAGTGTAAATGCAAAATGGCAAAACAATGAGTACAGTATGACACTGGCGCATGGAGAAACTATAGGCCTAGGCCTACATTTCAGCCATTTATATTTTGAGAAAGAAGGCTACATAATATTTTACCCATGATCTTAGTAGCTTACATTGTCATTTATATATATTTTTTAAATGCAGTACAGTGAATCATTTCTGTTTACAACACAGTTTCATTCGTCCCTCATGCAGGGGTCAATGTAATGAAAAAAATAATAAAACAAAATAGGAGCAGAGATAAGAATTTAAGAGTAGTATACTGTGAAATTGTTAACGCATAGACAAAAAGGGTCTAAGAGGGTAGGCTGTGCCTTTTCCCCACACACACATAGGCGTACACATTCTACATGAGGGGTGTCACAGGGCCAGTTTTTCAAAATTCCTCCCATTAAAAGAGCTGAACAACATATTACACATTTATGTCTATATTCACATTCATTACACATTCATTTCTATATGCAGCCCGATGTCTCCTCTGCCATGTCAATGAAGGCCTGTCACCTAACTCATTACAACTGTAAAACAAAGCCTGGGGAGTGTTAGTAAACTCATCCCAACTGTCCCTTCTCTGAAGGTTTTTTTTTTTATTGCTCCCAAACCCAAGTTAACTACAACAACTTGACTAGGCTTTTGATCCCTCTGTCTTTCAAGCACTTGTGGTTTTCTCTATAGGATGTATTTACTCCAGGAGGAAAATGCGAAGGAAATCGTAATTCAACTCGTTTTTAACAAAAACGGAAATCGTAAAAAAAAAAAAAAAAAAAAAAAAAAAAATTTTTTTTTTTTTTTTTTTTAACATTTTCGAAACTATGGCGGCCAAATATAAACTATGGCGGGCCGCCATAGTTTCCTCAATGTATGGGAAACACTGGAGTACATTTATGTCTGTACTTGCCAATACAGAGTACAAACACTTTTGTCCTTAACATACAATGAAAATAAATACACACAACCTTGTTTTCCCACTTGTGACTATTTGTTTTGATGTCCATTTGAAAATGTCCATTTAGATTTAAATGTTGGTAAATGAACGAAGCAGCACTTTTTTCCCATGCTGTTTTCGAGTCAATGGAACGTGATAAGATTTTGCGTTTTTGTTTGTTTGTGTACCGGTAATAGCAGTGTCGGTGTCGCACACTGGAAGGAGACATGCGCTCACACACCCCCAACACACATAGGCCCTGGGTCGTGACATGACCATCATGCCAAAAGACTGTGTATCATTTAATAAAAGGGAATACATTCTAGTCATTTTTTGTCTGATGAAGATGCTTAATCGAAACGTTATATATTTTCTAAAAATCATTAAAAAAGAGACCAGAAATCTGAAACCAGAATTTCACCGGATTGACACTAGAAGCATGGAGGACAGGTTTTCCTTTGTGCTGTACCACTGCTCTTTATTTTTTTCACAATAGTTGCCTTCATGTATTCTAAAATGATTTTAGGTCATCTTTCTTTGGAAATCACTTAATTACTAGCACTTTTCAAAATGTGGTAGGTACTGTAGGTCACACTGAGTTCCATACAATTGCTGCAAATAGAAGCACCTAGGGATGCAAACGATTAATCAATTAATCGACTTTAATCGATCAATACATTAATCGATTAGAAAACATTAATCGCAATTAATCGACAATTCAACTGACAAGAGACCCAGGTGAAATGGGCATGTGAAGAGTGTGTGTGAAAAGGGGTGTGAATAGTGGAAATATTTAACTCACCTTTGGATTAAAGAATTGAAATAGAATTAATTTAAATGTGGTATTTTATCTCAATTTTCAATGAAAATGTTTAGATTTAGCCGTGTTTTTTTTTTTAGAAGCATTGAGATTTCGGGGAGAAAACGCCGCTTATCAATTAATCGTAAGTCGATCGATAAGGCTATCAACTAATGATTAATGAATTAATCGATAATTTGCATCCCTAGAAGCACCCCTTTGGTGCGTCTTGCTGTGGCTTAGGCACATAGAAGCAAGACGTTAGTTGTGTGTTGTGCCAAACAGCAGTGACTTTTACCAATCTGTTAAACGTGGTGATTTCGCTTTACTGCTGCTACTGAGTTAGACATCCTTCTCAGACCTCAGTTATGTTCCAACCTCCATGTGTCATAAACAAAGTCACAACTGTAGAGTTAAACATCTTTTTTTGCAATTTGCAATTTACAATCTTTTTCTTTCCAAGACCCTCAGCATATTTTCTGTAAAATGTTAAACGACCGCCATTTGACACCCAAGAATTAAAAAACAGAGGGTAATGTGATGCCTCTGTTGCTCTTGTTGCCTTGGGAATTTCACAAGGTGGATTCCAGAGACCCCGGCCCTAACCCCATCCCTGCACACACACACACACACACACACACACACACACACACACACACACACACACACACACACACACACACACACACACACACACACACACACACACACACACACACACACAGTCCGATCCCCTGCCTTGGCTGGCTTTACTGTAAGTGGCGGTTTGAGGGGGTGTTGGCCCCCAGGAGACGCTGGGTGAGTCAGTGTTTTGGCAGAGCGTGGCAGGCCGGCCACGGCACCTGGAGTGGGGGGCTGTCAGCACAGACGCTTGTGGCCCAGCACAGCTGAAGACTGACAAAAGCAGGTGTGGACGCCACGGCACGACACAGCACAGCACGGGAGGCTGAGGAGGGGCTGTAGATAGTGTGTGGGTGCATGCGTGAGTGTTGGCGCGCTAGAGAAGTGGGTTTGTTTGTGTGTGGGTGGGTGGGTTGGTGGTTTTGTGAGTGTACAGTGTGTGTGTGTTTGAGGGATGTGATGTAGGGATGCAAATTATCAATTCATTCATTAATCATTAGTTGATAGTCTTATCGATCGACTTACGATTAATTGATAAGCGGCGTTAGTCCACCGAAATCTCAATGTTTCTCGGAAAAAAACTACTAAATCTAAAAATTTAAATTAAAAAAATACATAAAATACTACATTTAAATTAATTATTTTTAAAGTCTCTAATCCAAAGGGGATTTAAATATTCCCACTATTCAGACCCCTCTTCACACACACTCTTCACATGCCCATTTCACCAGGGTCTCTTGACAGTTAAATTGTCGATTAATTGCGATTAATGTTTTTTAATTGATCGATTAAAGTCGATTAATCGATTAATCGTTTGCATCCCTAATGTGATGTTGATTGGGAATGAGTGTGCGAGTGTGTCTGTATGTGCTAGAAGGTGTGCGTGCGTGCGTGCGTGCGTGCGTGGTGGGTGTATGTATGCGGTAAAGAGCGCTTCCCGCAAAGCCAGCCCCTGATCCTCCAAACAGCCTAATGACTGGCCACTGCAGCAGCAGCAACAGTAAAGGCCTCAGGTAGAGAGAGGTCAGAGGGAAATGCCCAGCTGTTTCAGATGTGTGTGTGGCAGGAGGACAGGCCCAGGTGTGGGTGTGTGCGTGGGTGTCTGAATGACAGGCAGAGAGAGAGAGATGGTAACAGGTATGTGTGTGTGTGTGGTGAGGATGACTGATCCAGCTGGCTGGAGTTTTGGGGGTTCAGGAGGGCAGAGCCCCAGCTGTCTGGTGCAGCCCTGCTCTCTCAAACCCATCTGGTCTCGCCCAAGAGCAGAGATGAGGCGACCCATACACACACACACACACACACACACGAACACACACACGAACACACACACACCCTCTCTCTGCTCGACTCAGCACAACAGCTCAGCACTCCTCTCCCCCATGTGTTTGTCTCCCCAAATTGTTCAAACGGCCAGTTGTCCTTTTGAAGTGGTCCCCAAAGCTATGCTGCCCGGGCTGTCTTATGGCATGTCTGACATACTGTTGTAGGGCCTCACTGTACACTATAACACACACACACACACACACACACACACACACACACACACACACACACACACACACACACACACACACACACACACACACACACACACTGTACGTATGGCCTCACTCAGTGAACACAATGTATGTAGGGCCTGTCTTCAGTCAGCGTGGTTTACGATTGCTAAGTTAATTGCCAATTCCTGTGTACCACACATGCACAGAGACAACCAGATGTGCTTTTGCCCATACTTGCAAACACTACGCTACTGACACTGCCAGGATTGTCTGAGCCAAGCAGGGGAGAAGTGTGTCTTTAAACCCTCTGATGCCTGTGTGTCTTTTTGTGTACCTGTGTGTCGGTAATATGGTGAGTGTGGCTCTGCATGGTGTGTCTTTTTGTGTATGTGTGTCTGTATGTTGAGTGTGGGACTGCATACTGTGTCTTAATGTATGTGTTTGTCTGTATGTTGAGTGTGGCTCATGGTGTGTCTTCATGCCTGTTGAATGTGTTTGTGAAAGTGAAAAGTGAAAGCCCAACTGGGAAACTCCAACTCCCATTGTGACACAGCACTCCGCAGCAAACAACTGAATACTGCACACAATGAATGTTGCATTTACTCCTCACCCGTGCAAGGGTGCAGCTCCCAATGGCGCCCAAAAGGGAGCAGTGTTGCGGGACGGTACCATGCTCATGGTACCTCAGTCGTGGAGGAGGTTGGGGGAGAGCACTGGTTAATTACTCCCCCAAGCAACCTGGCAGGTCGGGAGTCGAACCGGGGTTTGCTACAAGTCTGATGCCTTAATCACTTACCCATGACTGCCCTATTTCAGCCCGTGTCTATGAGTCTGTTTAGTGTGTTTGTGTGGGTGCATAGTATGTCTGTATTAATGTTTCTGTGTGTGTGTGTGTGTGTGTGTGCGTGTGTGTGTAAGTCTGTGTACCATCATATGGTGCATCTATGGTAGCATCATAACGTGCACTGTGTAATATATTTGAGCAGTTTCTAAAGTCATGCTGCCCATTCGCAATGTTACCTTTTTCATGAATATTTACCACCATTAAATTCTATGTATTCATTATGATTGAGAAAATTGCATTTTTCATACATGAAAAGGGGGATCTTCTCCATTGTCTGCTATTTTGAATTTCCAGAAATAGATATTTGTAGCTGCAAAACGTAAAGGGGTATGCCACTATGTTGGGGCTTAATACAGTTGAAATCGTTGGCTGGGGTTTATAAAGGTGGTAAAGTGTCTTATTTTTCATGTTAAGCGTTGTCTTGCTTTACGACAAGTTAAAAGAGGGAATATGTCGCTAAGCTAGTGAAAGTCAATGGGTCTGTGTAGCATTGTAGCATGCTATACGGATCCATTGACTTTCACTAGCTTAGCGACATGATGACTCCTTTAACTTGTCTTAAAGCAAGACAATGGTTTACATGAAAAATAAGACACTTTACCACCTTTATAAACCCTGGCCAACGATTTTAACTGTATTAAGCCCCAAAATAGTGGCATAACCCTTTAATAGTAAATATTAGTTCATTATTTTGTAAATATTCATGAATAGATCAAATGTTGCAGTAGAAAGCACAGTTGCAATGAGCAGCATAGTTGCAATACCTACTCTGGCCACCATCCTACACAGTGCACCTTTAATAAGAATGTAGACTAAAGAGTGTGTGTGTGTGCTGTACTGTACTGTACTGTACTGTACTGTACTGTACCGTTATGCTTTAGAATGTCCAGAACAGCCTTGGTTACGTGCCAGTCCATTACATCATCTCCGGACTAACAGTTACCGGTTTAATACAAAACTTAATATGGTACAGCTTTTTTAATGCAACTGGTGCTATTTCACTTCATATACATATTTTTAATATAAGTAATCTCCCTGCACTTTGGAGATATCGATGAAATGGATGAGGAATGTGCGTGTGTGAAATGAGTGTCGTGCACATTTCTCTCTGTGGTTGGAGTGAGCTAAGCCTGTCTCATGCTGCATGCATGCATCCCGTGCTCTCTGCAGCGCTAGCTTGCGATCATCCCAACCCTCTTTTTCCATTCCATCCTTTTAAAAGCCAAATTCCAGCACTTTGTGGAGAGAGAGAGAGGGAGAGAGAGAGAGTTAGAGTTGTATGAACAACACTTGAAATGTGTTAAAGAATAAAACCCTCAAGCTTCTGCCTATAATGTTTTTTATGAGCGTGGATTGGAGTCCAGCAGCTTTGTCCTTATGATGTGGGCCCTCGCTAGACTCCATCCCATCCACTCCACTCCACTCCACTCCACTCCGCCAGATTGCCAAAGGATGAGCACATTTTCATCAGAAAAAAGATCAAGCTATCAAACTTTTCTGTGTGAGGATGTACGTGTGCTGGCTGTTTTCAATTGTTGAATTATGAGTTCAGCTGTGGCAGTCTGCTTGCACATAATTGCCATCTACATGGATTCAGGAAGTTTTGCAGGCTTTGAGTTTCATCCGGTCATTATGTGATGATTCTGACCAGATTTGGTTAGCAGCCTATCATCTACAAAGAGATTCCGGTCAACACTCTCTGTGTTCTATCTGTCGGCTAGTCTTGGGCTGTGTCAGCTACTATGATAGTGCTCAAGGAAATTGGCCATTTGTTTATATGCAGAAGCACACAGAAAAACTATGCTAGTATGTAAAAATGATTGAATTAATATTGTCCCCATTAAGTCAATGATAATTAGAGGTGATATTTTGCACTTATTTTGTTGTGAGCTAAAAAATATGAAGTGTTACTATTATCCGAATTCACTGCCAAAAGTAATTTGCACCAGCTTGCCATGTGCATCTCTCTCTCTCTCTCTCTCTCTCTCTCTCTCTCTCTCTCTCTCTCTCTCTCTCTCTCTCTCTCTCTCTCCCCCACCATCACTCCGTTTTGCTGTTTCCCCCTCTCGCTCCTTCTCATTCCGTCTCGCTCCTCCCCTTTCTCTCGTCTCTCTCCTCATAATTTCTCCCCTCCTCTCTTCTTCCTCCTCCCATCTTTCCCTCTCGCCATTCCTCGTCTTTGTGCTCTCTCTCTCTCTCTCTCTCTCTCTCTCTCTCTCTCTCTCTCTCTCTCTCTCTCTCTCTCTCTCTCTCTCTCTCTCTCTCTCTCTCTCTCCCTCTCCCTCTCTCTCTCCCTCTCTGCTGTGTTCTGAGCGTGTGCAGTAGTGCAGTGTTTCATCATCCTGGCCGAGGAAGCCATTGGCCCTCCTGGAGGAACCGCAAACAATAGCATTCCACAAGAAAAGGCCCCGATCCTGCTCAGCCGTGTGTGTGTGTCTGTGTGTGTGTGTGCGCGTGTGTGTGTGTGTGTGTGTGTGTGTGTGTGTGTGTGTGTGTGTGTGTGTGTGTGTGTGTGTGTGTGTCTGTGTCTGTGTCTGTGTCTGTGTCTGTGTGTGTGTGTGCATGCACAAGTTTGCTGTGTTTGTCCTGTCAGTGAGTGAGGCACCTTTTTAGGAGCCTCGTGGCATCATTCTCCTCTAATTGCCAAGCTGTAATAGTTAATGCTGTCTTAACTATCCTCGTCTTAACCCTCCACCTAGCTGGGTTGCTTGTTTGAAATGTGCTCTTTGTCTTATCTGTTCTGATGTTCCATCTTTTGATTGCACAGATTCAGTTTTCACAAACGCCACTATTATGTTATTATGTCCAAAGCAGTTTAAGTTCATAACTTTCATAACCGGTTTAATCTGGGGGGGGGGGCGAGAGTTTGGTAGAAACTGTCGAAGTCATCTAAGCTTCAGTCTATGGAAGCGTTTAAGTAGACCACAAGACACTTTGTCTCTGAAGACACAGAGATTAGACCTTTGTGCTCCACTAATGTGTGTGTTTTGGGCCAAGTACAGTTAGTGGTTCAGAACAATGCTGCCTGGGAGGAGTGTGTGTGTGTGTGTGTGTGTGTGTGTGTGTGTGTGTGTGTGTGTGTGTGTGTGTGTGTGTGTGTGTGTGTGTGTGTGTGTGTGTGTGCGCGCGCGCTCGTGTGTGTGTGTGCGCGCTCGTGTGTGTGTAGTGTGTTTGTGTGCGCGTTCGTGTGTATGTGTATTTTTGACTTGTGTGTGTGCGAGAGAGCAGCCGCAGCAGGCCTGTAGGCTGTTAGTCCTGTCTTCGGTGCGACCTGTGTGTGCGTGTGCGCGTGTGCGTGTGCGCGTGCGCGTGTGCGTGTGCGTGCGTGCGTGCGTGCGTGCGTGCGTGCGTGCGTGCGTGCGCGCGCGTGTGTGTGTAGTGTGTTTGTGTGCGCGTTCGTGTGTGTGTGTATGTGTATTTTTGACTTGTGTGTGTGCGAGAGAGCAGCCGCAGCAGGCCTGTAGGCTGTTAGTCCTGTCTTCGGTGCGACGTGTGTGTGTGTGTGTGTGTGTGTGTGTGTGTGTGCGTGCGTGCGTGCGTGCGCGCGTGCGTGCGTGTGCGCGCGCGCACGTGTGTGTGTGTGTGTGCGCGCGCTCGTGTGTGTGTGCGCGCGCTCGTGTGTGTGTAGTGTGTGTAGTGTGCGCGTTCGTGTGTGTGTGTATGTGTATTTTTGACTTGTGTGTGTGCGAGAGAGCAGCCGCAGCAGGCCTGTAGGCTGTTAGTCCTGTCTTCGGTGCGACCTGTGCTGTGCTTTGTGTGTGTGTTTGTGTATGCGTGCACATGTGTGTGTATATGTGTGTGCGCGCATGTGTATAGTCTGTTGTTGCTGGTGCTCAGTCTCTCTCTCTCTCTCTCTCTCTCTCTCTCTCTCTCTCTCTCTCTCTCTCTCTCTCTCTCTCTCTCTCTCTCTCTCTCTCTCTCTCTCTCTCTCTCTCTCTCTCTCTCTCTCTCTCTGTGTGCGTGTGCTGCACGGGGGCGGGCTCAAGCACTCTGCATCTGGATTCACTTAGACACAAAGCAGAGAGGAGAAGAGGGAGGAGAGAGCAGAGAGGAGGTAGGAGAGAGCGAGAGAGGAGGGAGGAGAGAGCTAGAGAGCAGGTAGGAGAGAGCGAGAGAGGAGGGAGGAGAGAGCGAGAGAGCAGAGAGGAGAGAGCGAGAGAGCAGAGAGGAGAAGAGGGAGGAGAGAGCAGAGAGGAGGTAGGAGAGAGCGAGAGAGGAGGGAGGAGAGAGCTAGAGAGCAGAGAGGAGAAGAGGGAGGAGAGGAAGATGGGGAAGGGAGGGATTGCAGAGAGGGAGAGAAGGGCAGAGAGTTTGGTGCAGGGAGAGGAGGCAAGAGATTGAGAAGAAAGTCAAGTTAGAAAACTAGAGTTCAGCAGGATAGGAGAAGATAGAGGAGAGAGAAGAGGGAGAGGTGGATAAAAGCAAACGAATGAAAGTGTGAGAGAGAGAGAGAGAGAGAGAGAGCGGCAGAGGCAACTTATCTCGTCGTCCACCCCCCAAGCCCCCCCCCCCCCCCCCCCCCCCCGGCCTGTAATGAAGTGAAGAGAGTAACCAGGCCGGCCGTTT
>NC_085867.1:21573204-21590704 GCF_034702125.1 Engraulis encrasicolus | reverse complement strand
CTCATCACTCTTCCTCTCCTCTCCCCTCCTCTCATCATTCCTCCTCTCTGCTCCTCTCCTCTCATCTCCTCTCCTCATTCCTCCTCTCCTCTCATCTCCTCTTCATTCATCCTCTCTCTGCCTCTCCTCTCCTCATTCCTCCTCTCATCTCCTCTCCTCTCTTCATTCCTCCTCTCCTCTCCTCATTCCTCCTCTCATCTCCTCTCCTCTCCTCCTTGTGCCTCGCCTCATTGCTCCTCTCTCCCCACTCCTCCGTCCTTGCCTCTCCTTTCCTCTGCTTGCCTCTCCACTCCTCTCATCGTTCTTCTCTGCTCCTCTCCTTGCTCCTCTTTTTCTTGCCTCTCCTCTCACCGCTCCTCCTCTTCTCTCGCTGTTCCTCCTCTCCACTCCTCTTAATGCTACTTGCTGCTCCCCCTCTTCCTTCCATCGCTCCTCCTCTCCTCACCTCTCATCTTCTCCTGGCTCTCTCTTTCTTCTCCTTTCCTTTGTTCTGCCTCTGACTCTTTGTCTCTCAGGTATGTAAGAGACCTAGGCGAGTCTATCGGCGACTGAGTCCGCTGTGTACGTAAATCATGAAATGTACAGGCAGTAATGATCTAAGATTTGTAATGTAAGAACATTACGTAAACGGACCATTTCATTTCATTCTGGAGGAATTTTAAAGCAGCCTTACGTCTATCTGGCCAAGGCTAGCGGACCCTCTCGCAATAATAGTCCATCTGGCCAAGGCTCGCGGACCCTCTCGCAATAATAGTCTATCTAGCCTAGGTTAGTGGACCCTCTCGCAATAATAGTCTATCTAGCCTAGGTTAGTGGACCGTCTCGCAATAATAGTCTATCTAGCCTAGGCTAGTGGACCGTCTCGCAATAATAGTCTATCTAGCCTAGGTTAGTGGACCGTCTCGCAATAATAGTCTATCTAGCCTAGGCTAGCGGACCCTCTCGCAATAATAGTCTATCTAGCCTAGGTTAGTGGACCGTCTCGCAATAATAGTCTATCTAGCCTAGGCTAGTGGACCCTCTCGCAATAATAGTCTATCTAGCCTAGGCTAGTGGACCCTCTCGCAATAATAGTCTATCTAGCCTAGGTTAGTGGACCGTCTCGCAATAATAGTCTATCTAGCCTAGGCTAGTGGACCCTCTCGCAATAATAGTCTATCTAGCCTAGGCTAGTGGACCCTCTCGCAATAATAGTCTATCTAGCCCAGGATAGCGGACCCTCTCACACTAGTAGTTCATCTGGCCCAGGCTAGCGGACCCTATTGTGCTGGGAGTCTATCTAGCCTAGGCTAGTGGACTCTATGGCGCTATGTGCTGTGTCCTGGGCTAGGAGTCTTTGTGCGCTATGAGCTATCGTAGGTATGCGGTGAGCTCATAAAGGCACTCAGCTGGCTTGGCCTGCAGCACAGCAATCTGACTCATATCCAGGGACACAAGGCGGACTTAGGACATGTTATCTGGGTCCCTCCATTAAGTGTGTGTGTGTGCGTGTGTGTGTGTGTGTGTGTGTGTTTGCGTGCGTTAGGTGGAGAGTTTGTGTGTGTGTTGTTGAAGAGAATCAACAAAACCCACCCACGTCTGATGTAATCCACAACTGGCCAAGGAAAAGCACTCTGCACTCCAGATTTGGTCCGGTGCGTGTGGAGGGTTATGAAACTGAACCAAAATACTGTAGTCCTGCCCATGCTTAGAAATTACAAAAATAATAAATTGCGTAATTTGTAAGATAATAGATACCTAAGATAATAGAAACATTGACCGTTACATAAATTACATACACATACAGCAAGCATACAAGGGCTGCACAGTGGTGGTGCACCATACTAATGTCGAGACCACATGCATATGCTGTGCAGGACCACATTCTGGGTCCTTAAATGGAGTTCAGATTAGGTAGGCGAATGCTTAGTTTACTTCAGGGTATGTACCGGTATGAGTGCCAAATTATATGTTAGGAAAATAAACCCCTTACTTTACATTAGCGTAGAAGTAAATTGTTCATAAAAAAATCTGATATGCCAGTCTGCTCACCTATGAAAGACACCTGAGTCTCTCGGCCTGTTCTCCAGTTTCCTTGGCTGTAGCTTCAGACAGTGCTTCTCCTGTGGTGGTGGCTGGATTCTGCCGTCATCATCCTTGTGTGTGTGTGTGTGTGTGTGTGTGTGTGTGTGTGTGTGTGTTCGCTCATCTCCGTCTCCCACTCTCTCATGTGGTGTCTGGACATCTGAGATATTAGAAGCATGCATTAGCTAATAATCGGTCCACGTGCCAGCAGCAAAACCAAGCTAGCTAGCCAGCCAGTCATCTGCTTCAAGAGCCAAACCAGCCAGCTAGGCATTTCTCTAGCCAGCGGGCCAAGCCTTTGGGCTGCAGAGTGGCCCTGGGTTCCCGCCTGTCTGGAGTCACCAGCTCAAGTGCACTAATATCTGGGAGTGAGTCACATACGGGTGATTCTCACGAAGCTAAAAAAAACAATGGCAATGACTTTTTAATGGTTAAATATGACAGGGATTCTTTTGATAATATACATGACTGTAGAGCAAGACGTGTACTTTCTGGCACACTAGTTCATTTTAAAAAATATTATTTTTATTTTCCACTTTTTATGCATTTTATAGGCAAATTCTCATTACCGAAATGTGTCCCGACCAAAATTTCTGGTCTTTGAATTAGGGTAAAACATAATAAAAAAAATTAAAATACATAAATGACACTACAAGAGCGTTAGTCCATGTCCGAAGTTTCATTAAGTGTTCCTTGTTGGCAATTTAAATAATGAACACTAATGAATATTTCAAGAAAAGATCGTGTCCCCAAGTTTTTCTTCTCATTACCGCAATATATTTCAGAACTACAATTAAAAGCCATCAGAATTTCATTATGAGCTGAAACTACCTCCAATTCATCTGTACTAACAGGAGATTCAAGATGGCTACATGATTAGTCAGCCTTATTGTTTGTGCCTGTAAAATGTCACAATTTGTCTCAAAAATATGCAAATACGACAAAAGTGGTTCTCATTACCGAAATCAGTCAATATTTCGAAATGAAAAAGATTTTTTCATTTTAAACTTGCTTGGTAATAGGGTATTCCTTTTCAGAATTCAACAATGGTCATGAATTAGCTATGTCATAATTACTCAAGTTACAGTTAGCATTATTGTGCTGAGCCATCTCATTACCGCAATACACATTCTCATTACCGCAATGTTTTAAGTACCTTTCGGTAATGAGGATTGTCAATTTCGGTAATGAGACTCTATGGTGATCTACATTAAGAATATATTTTCATGACATATATGTATTTCACTTTTTATTTATGTACATTTTTAAACATGCAACTGCAACCTTAAATACAAGTTATATTTTTGCAGTCACTATGTCACTTAATTATAGTTAAAGCACTTGATGAAAGTGTTAAGTGAAATTGCATCCATTTCAGGTTGAAATATGCAATTGTATTGAATCGATATTCGATATACAATATTGTAAGTAAACAAAGCAAAAGTAAATACCTAACATATGCAATAGTTCCTTCATCTAATGGGGGTTGTAAAAGTGATCATCTCCCTATACATTACATAGGCTAAATTGAGTGGTCATATAGGTGTTGTTCATAGACCATTTTTCTGTTCTCATCCTTTCTGGCTAATGTTGTGGTAACATTTACATTTTGTCCCACCCTTGGAAGAACAATAATCGACTATGGGCCAGAAACCCTGTTGTGAGAGTTCATTGAGAGTAGCAAGTCACAACTTAATTGTTGCTCACATGCCAACCCATGAATCAATATTCTGGCTGTTTCCACCCTCGAAATGTGGTCTTTTGATGCAAAAAATGATCAAATTGCCTGGTGATGTCACCCAATGCAAAGGCAATTGCAAACAACGAAGCCAGCACTCGCAGTGAAGTTGTCAGATTGTGTAGATGGCAAAAAGGGAAAAAGTTGGGAGACAAAATCGACTCACTTCAAGTCTATGTGCTTTTCCAGAAATTGACAGGTTTTTTGCTTCCTGTGTTCGGTTGTCACTTTGCACTGATTTAGCTGAAAATGCCCATTCACAGCAATTTAAAATTCCAAGTCTATTGTGCCACCCTTTGACAAGTATCAAACATGCTAGAAAATGACAAGGAAGTTAAGGTAGTGCAACGGAACAATACTGCAAGAGAAGAGCAGGATTTTGCAACGTTTTAATTCTGTGTTTCATGCACCCTATACTAATTATGGGCATGTCTGATATTGTCCTGAAAACCAAACATTTTTTCTTTTTCAAAAATGTGAGTGAAATGAACGCCCACTTGGGAAACTACAACTCCCATTGTCATTGTGATCCAGCACTCCACAGCACACACATGAACACTGCACAACAGAATGGCATTTATGCCTCACCCGCATTTATGCCTCATCCCCAATAGCGCCCGAACGGGAGCAGTACTATGCTCAGGGTACCTCAGTCATGGAGGAGGATGGGGGAGATCACTGGTTAATTACTCCCTCCACCAACCTGGCGGGTCGGGAATCGGGAGTCTGATGACCTAACCCATGACTGCCATTGATGTGCAATGTGCAACACAAGCAGTTAGTGGTGTTCAGTGATATTTCATAACACATAACGGTCATTGTGAATTCCGTCTTTGGTCCGGACAGCATTATGGTGATACTGTACCGAAAATGTACCGAACTGTGACCCTAAAACCAAGGTGTACCGAACCCGCATACCATACAAGCTACTCTAGTCATCTCTTGTTCCTTCCTAGTTGCCGGTGCGCGCCGAGTCAGAAAAAAAAGTCCAGTGCACGACCTCGCACTGCGACATGATTTTCCTTCTCATGACAGATTTAGATTTCTGGTCCACTATAGATTTTTGGCTGGAGAGATCAGTGGTGAGTTGTGATGTCAGGGTGGGGATGAGGAGTGGGATGTATGCGCTTCATTGGGATCATCAGGTGGCTACCCTCTGGTGTTTTGATGATGGACTAACTTTAACTTCAGAGTGCACCCCTTGGCCTTCACCCCTTTTGGTGCCCAGGAGGGGCCTCGCCTCTTCACCTACTGCAGGGGTGGGGAACCTTTTTCATTTGAGGGGCCTCTTCAAATTCATCTGAGGGCCATAAAAGTTCTCAAAGAGCCGTATTAAGAACACAAACCAGGATTTTCCCCGGCACTTTAGGCCTATATTGAAGGCAGCCACATTTAAAACAGACCCCACCTTCTCTAGTCCCCCTGAATATAACTTAATTGTATTGCAAATGTATTTTGTAAGATGCCTTTACAAAATATGTCATATTTCATGTGAAGCTGCATAACATTGAATTTATATCGGGGGCCTGATTAAACGGCCTCAAATGACCCTCGAGATGGCCCTCGAGTTCCCCACCCCTGACCTATGGTCTTTTATGGCCTTTGGCTGGGTTAAGTCTTGAATCCCAATATCCTTCAGTAGCTTAATGAATGGTTTTATATAGAATATATTTATCATCTTATTAGGTGTCATTTGATTAGTTCTGCCCTGGAGACTCCGTCGTTGTGCTAATAATAATAACATATCACATCATTTACTAATATTTGGCTTTAGTTCCATTTATTCCTCCTTATTCTCATTACCGAAAACTCATTCTCATTACCGAAATGTATCCCTCATTACCGAAATGAGCACTTAATTGTAAAAAAAAGTACTAAAGGAAAACTGTATTCATATATATTTTTTATGAACACAGTACCTTTCATGTTTCTTTCACTTCAGTATATTTTTGGACCGAAATTGTAGGTTTTCACTGATTTATTCTAAAATTAAAGAGGAAAACAAATGATCATATTGCGGTAATGAGGTAAAATGGTAAAATTCTTAAACTACAATAATAAGAAACAAATCTTTTTTGAGTGTTTTATGTAGCCCCTAGTACAACTATCAATATTCAATGAACAAAACTGCAAGAACAATTAAGTTTCCTAATACATTTCATGAAAGAAAAAAATTGCGGTAATGAGCATTTTAGCAGACATGGACTTTTAAAACGTTAAAAAATGTGTTTTAAATAGTTGTCAGGTAAGTTGATATTATTGTGCTTAGTAACTGTACACTTTAATGTAACTGATTCAAAAAGAAATTCAATCAAAAAAGCATTTTGAAAAAATGGTTGTCAAAACACCTTTGTTGCGCGTTTCGTGTGAATCACCCATACACACACACACACACACACACACACACACACACACACACACACACACACACACACACACACACACACACACACACACACACACACACACACACACACACACACACACTGTGATCTCACTCTTTAGCGGAGTGGGATGGGACCCAGAAGAACTAATACTTAACTCTGTGCCGCTGAGCCTGAAAAGCCATTTCCATCCCTCCGAGCACGGCCTCAGGGTCAACAGGTTTATCAGGGCTCGTGCCCTCAGTGCAGCCGGCATCGTTTTATTCAGGACGTATTTGAAAATAAACGTTCGTTTGGCCCACGGTGGAAACGTCTATTTTTAGCTCCCGATAAACAGGGAGATATCTCTGACGATGGAGCCTTGCGAGGGTTGCAAGCCTGTATTTTCGGGCAATTTAGCCATTAGCTGGGCTGAATGAGCTCGTAAAACAGTATGCAAATGTCACAGCGGTCTTGTTTTTGTTTTGGTAGACATGGTAATGCATGTTGGGCTGTCTGCTCAGGTTTCCATCAGTCCAGTATGGCTGAGGATGGGCGATGGCCGTGTGTCACCCTACTAGCATCCATGCACATGTCCGCACATACCTGGCTGACTACCAATGCCATGTATTTACACCAATGCAGAATCCTAGGCCTTTGAAAAAGAAAACGTTTCCTCTTTATGACCTAACTATATAGGCTTTCACATTGGGTCTCTCTTAGTCTCATTTCAGTAGCTGAGAGCTGATTTGAGAATGTGGAAACTTTTCTGTTTGCCTTATATTCATGTCATGCAGCTATGTAAACCATAGTGTATTGAATTGGGAGTGTGTTGCATGGCTTTTTTTTCTATATTTGGAATGCTGGAATTACAATGTCCTGTTATTTCCATGTTGAAATCTGAAGCTGATTCAGTCTAGCTGTACAATGTGATAAAGACATGTCTCAGTGACAAAAAAAGTGACAATGATATATTATAGGTAATTATCTATAGCCAGTCTCCATGGGCATGGCCTTACTAAGTTTGTCTATCTTTGGCTGTCTCTCTGTAGTTCAAATGGGAAACTATCCCGTTTCAAAACCAGTGTAACAACTGTATAGGGAAAGTGCTTAGTGTTGCTTTAAGCTGGCTTGGATGCGTTCACTTGTTTGATTGGCTCGCTTGCATCCCCTTTGGGACCATCACTGCAGCAGCACTGACACGCCGTGTCACAAGGATGTGGAAAGGAACTGTCTGTTGCGCATGCCGCTATGTTGTTTAGGGGTGTGCAAAATAATCGTCATATCGATGCATCGCAATACTTAATTTCACGATACAATGCATCGATTCATGACAAGGTATCGTGATACTTACTTTCTCAATATACTGCATGGATTCATGACAATTGATTATTTGATAGCAATAAAATTCTATTTGCCACGGGTTGATTTTGTTCAGTAGAGATTAGGTAATATTTCTGTTGTGATGTAAGCTCTCTCCCAGATGATAAAATGCTTAAATAGAATGAACTGACTTATGAAAGCTACACAGCAACTGACAAATACGCTGTATTTTACACATTTACTGAAGTAAATATCGCAATGCATCAGAGTAGTACGTGAATCGCAATGCATCGTGATAGAATCGCATCGTGACATGTGTATCGTGATGCGCATCGAATTGTGAACCCTTTGCCAATACCCACCCCTAATGTTGTTCATCATTTCTGTGGGTTCCCCTCTCTCCAAAAGGAAGACACTGGCACGACACGGCGCGCACTTAAGTCCCCCTGGTTCACATTTTATTGGCATCGCTGGCCTGTGTTGAGTTTCTGCTCAAGGGAGCGATGGAGTGACTGTTGAAACCACAGGTCGTGTTTAAGTGTCAGTCCGAGCAGCCCCTAAAGACTGCTGAGGGAACTGGGCATAGCTGTCGCAACAGCAGCATCTCTGGTTTGAGTCCCTTTGCACTTTGACAGATGGGTCCTTTAGGATGTCAAATCTTCTCATTTGGCCTCTTTTATGCTTTTAATAATATTAATAATAACAATTGTAAAGATAATAAGCTAACTATTTGTTCATAGCTCATACAGTTATGCCTCTCTAAGTGTTTTAATAGTTTGACAGTACTACAAAAGTAGACCGTTTTGCTGAGCAGTTGTGAGATGCCATTTTTCTCAATGAAATCTTAGAATCTGAGCTCCTTATTTTGCCTGCCTCAGGTTTATAGGCTCTTGTTTTGTCGTCCTTAGGGTTTTAATATCAGCCTTTCCCATTTGTCCATTGCAAATCAAGGTGGTCATTTCCAGTCAGTAGGCAAAGGTTGATGGGGGGGGGGGTTGTTATTAAGGACTAGAAGTGTGTGTGTGTGTGTGTGTGTGTCTGTGTGTGTGTGTGTGTGTGTGCGTGTGTCTGTGTGTGTGTCTGTGGATGGGTGTTCTGTTATTTGGCAACAGTTGGAGTCCCACTGACTGCGAGCGGTGCAGAGAGTGCGTCAAGTCATTTGGTCCTGCTTCCAGCACTCATTCTTTTAAAACCTGTAAACATTTCAGACTGGCGCTTAGCAGGCAGAGAAGAAGAGGGGGAGGATGGGGTGAGGTGGAGGGAAGGAGAAAAGAGAACCGCTGGAGAGAGGGGGAGGGAGGAGGAGGAGGAGGAGAAGTTGAGAAGAAGCGGGCCGGTGGTTATGGAAGGAGGGGCTTCGCTCCCCTCAGCTCTCATTTCTGCCCTCCTCTCAGCTCTCCTGCCTTCTAACACAGAGAGACAGACTAAGTTTGCTCCTCCATTGTCTTCCATTTGGTCAAACTTTCCTGTCTGTCTGAGTGATTAATTGTGTCTTGTGTGTATCCCTAACTTTGTGTTCATGAGGGTTGCTTTTTTCACCCTCTGAGTGTGCGTGTGTGCTTGTGTTTGTATGTGTGTGCGTGTGCGTGCTCGAGGAGAGGTGGGAGGATCCATCCAGCTGATGTCATCCAGTCCAGCTCTGAGAGCAGCCGTGGCTGAAAGGGGCCCTTTGTTGGCAGAGAGCAGCACGAGCAAGCAAGCGAGCTAGGGAGACTGTGTGTTTATGTGAGCGAGTGTGTGTGTGTTAGCATGGCCCTGCGCCTCTCCAGCTAACCGCCTCTGACGCCGACAGTACCGCACACGAGAGCGCCATGGCATTGCTGGGACGACCCGCTAACTTCGCCGCCGCCACCACTAACTAACTCGCTCCGCCATCCGTCCGTCTGACCGATAGCCACGCAGGACTTTTCTCGTGTGGACCAGTGGCTTTGTCTTTCAGTGACTTTGTTTTTTTTTTGTTCGTTCTGCCTGTTTTTTTCTGCCCCTCTGTCTCGGGAGAGAAACCAAACTCCTCGCTGGTCTGGAAAAAATGGAGCACTTTGGACTTGAAGCCAAACGGGTCGGCTAAGTTCGTTTTTTGAAATCATCTGGGAGAAAAAGGAGAAGGAGAACCAGCTTGGAAACTGTTGCGTTTTAATAACTCACTTTTGTGAGTTTTTCGTCATTGTTGTAGTCATTTTGCTTTTTTATTCCACAAAAGTTTACGTTTTTTCTTTTTTAGTTCTTCCCTCTGTTCGTGAGCTTTTGGAAAAGTAGTGCCACAGAGGTGGATGTTTTAAGAGGGAGGGAGTGAGATAAAGCAAATGAAAATGTTGGAGATTTGCCTGAAATTGGTGGGCTGCAAATCCAAGAAAGGCCTGTCATCTGCCTCCAGTTACTACTTTGAAGGTAAGAACTCACTCAGATCTGAAGAGCAACAGCTGGCTAAAGACTAGTTTGCATCTGTGTGGTGTCTGTATTTGTGTGTGTGTGTGTGTGTGTGTGTGTGTGTGTGTGTGTGTGTGTGTGTGTGTGTGTGTGCATGTGGTGTCTGTGTGTGTGTGTGTGTATCCTCACAGGAGAAACTAAGGGAATAGTTTAAACTCTTTGACATCGGAGTTGCTCGAAAGCAAACCGTTATATTGGTTTGGCTTTTGCTCGGTAACCGTAATAGAAGATGGTGCTGATCGTTTTTTAAGGCCTCAAAAAACGTCCTCGAAGCCCGAGCTCACTAAAGTGGAGAGGGGAGAAGAAGAAGAAGAAGAAGAAGAGGGGTTGGTTGGGTGTGGGGGTGGGGGAGCCTGGGGGAGGGAGATCGGAGCTAGACACACTGGCTCTCCGCGAAAAGAAAGGGAGGAAAAAACCAAGGGAGGAGAGAATACAAGGAAATCTGATTCCCGACCGCTCGCTCTTGACTTTTTTGTTTTGCCTGAAAGCTTTTCACGCTACAGAACCGTAGCCCTTGCCCTTGTTTTTGAACCACCCCCCACATATTTCCGAATTCATTTGGCAGCTTCATTTGTGTTGTACATATTTGAGGGACGAACAAAAGTTCAAACCAGAGAGAGATTGCTGTGAGGAGGCGGTTAAACAGTCAAGTCCTATGGCTCGCTCTCTCTCTCTCTCTCTCTCTCTCTCTCTCTCTCTCTCTCTCTCTCTCTCTCTCTCTCTCTGAGGCTTGAGGAGAGCAGACAGGCCCTCTGTGTGTCTGTACGAGTATGGGGAACACTCATCTTTGAGTGTCAACTGTTTACTCAATTTAGTATTCCTAGAATTGTGCGGCCTATGTTTGAAGCGCGGACTGGGTCAGTGTAATTGATTTTTGATGGCAAGATGGAAAGTTCACCATGTGCTGTCCTGGGGTTGCGCAAGAGGATAACTAGATAGGCCTAAATGGCCAGGGGACTTTGGGGGATGAGCAAGACTTGTTTACTGTCTGACTTTTCCGTCTGAGGCTCCAGTCTGCAAATTAATCTTCCATTACTTCAAATTCCATCTTGAATGTCCTCCAAACTCGCTTTGAGATCCTTCATCCTCAAAATGTCATTTTTTCCCCACACATTGAATTAGACAGAAGGATTTCAAACTTGTGGACTTCTCCCTATCAGACAGCAAATCCAACTTTGTCCTGCATCTTAACAAGTTTCATTATAACCCAACTAGACATCACTTGGAATGTACAGTGACGTCCAATAAGACCTCCACAGGATCTGTGATAAGAGTTGCTTTCACACCTGGACATCTTTGGAGAGCTTTTGGGTTTCTTTCGGCTTTTCGCACATGCCTTCTCATTTTGGGCCCCCTAGCCTAATGGGAGATTTGTGAGGTGATTGCATAGGGAGTTAACATTTTCACAAAGAAACTGTTCCTACTCTCCTATTTGTGGATTGATTCGTTTTTGTGTGAATGTCGGAAGGTGAACATTTTTGGGGCTATGAGTTCCAGGGGACTTTGATCATTTCTGGCCTCCATGTAGCTGGAAGTGTCTGAAGCTCCCCCCTTCCCCCCTGTAGGCCACTGGGTTCAGGACTCTCTTGTAAAATGTCTAAACCTTTTTGGCTCTCTGCATCTCCATACTCTGTCCCTCGATCACCCCAAGCCTTCAAGTCTGTCCCTTGTTCCCTTCAAGACTTTTCTGGTCATTTGGACAGTTTACTATAAAACAAAACAACTGTGCTCATTACTCCATTGCCACACCACACTGCCCTGGCTCGTTTGCTTGCTTTGTTTCGACACCACGCCACATTGCTCTAATTTTGCTCACTTCTGGGAGCTTCCTCTAAACAGAACCAGCTCCTTCTAAGCCTTCCCCCCATCCCCCAGGGACTGTTCCGTCATGGAGTATGTCTCAGCTTGGTGTCACACTTCGCTAACGACAGAGGCATTTGGAGCCAGGAAAACACCACCACATGGCGTACATACCTTTGCCTGGTGCACTCTCTGCCTGCCTGGTGCCACTACCATGACACACACACACACACACACACACACACACACACACACACACACACACACACACACACACACACACACACAATTTTAGTCTTCATTTCCTTGAATGGTTTGGTTTGAAGTCTTCTATATTATTTTTCTAATATTACCGTTTTTGACAGTTTTCAGGACTTGGTCATCTTTCACTTTTTTTACTAATCTTTTGCTGGCTTTGATCCCCTGGTTTCTGCTTGGCTCTTCACAGAGCCACAGAGAGGGTGCTGTTTTGAAGATTCCACTATGGAAAGCATTTACACTAGTTTGTGTTTTTTATGTCCCAAGGCACAGTTGTCATGTCGACCAAAGACCAAACATCAGACCTTTTTCCATTTTCCCCATAAACTCAGTTCTCATCATCACCAACCTGTGGATCGCTGACTTCCCTCTGGTCCTATATTTCTCTCTTTCTCTCTCTCTCTCTCTCTCTCTCTCCATCACTCAATCTCTCTCCTTCACTATATCCCCAGTGCTTTTCTTTCCCTCTCTCCCTCTCTGACATCCCATGCTCCATCTCTCTGCCATCGCTCATTCTTTCACTCTCCTTTCCTTGGCCTGCTATTTCCCACTCTTGCTCCTTCTCTCTCTTCCCTCTTCCCGCTCTTCTTCTTCAGGACGGACTCATGGCCAGTTCCTCTGCTTGTTTACCTTTTAGTCACCATGACTGCTTTTCGTCACGAGATTCTCTTATCCAGAGCATGTTCTGTCGCTCTCAGAATGCCTCCTCTTCCGCCATTGCACGTCGTACTTCATTGTGCTCTTGTTTCCTGCCCTTCCAAGGAAGCAGACCAGAGTTGGGGCAACACGCTTCCCCAGAGCTGACCTTTCATCGTGTTGTCACAAGTATCAAAAACATCCTGGCCTGAGTTCTGGGCCTCAGTTAAAAATCATTACCTTTGTGTGGAGGATGTTTTTCTTTTTCTTAAATCTGTTGCCATCCCAATTCTTGTACCTCGCAGTTAGTTGATTTTCAGCTCATTTAATAGTGTGAGGATGACTTCAGGTGCCATTGTGTGGGCAGTCTGACTGGCTTGTGCTTTGCCTGTACACCACACTGTGTGGGTTTCTAAATAGAAGTATATTTTCCAACAATGTTATGCCTTTCACACTGGGTAGCCATTTCAGTGGGGCATTGCTAACTTTTCGGGACAGAAACTGTTCAAAAACAGGTTCCCACAGAGAACTTTGGTGTGAAACCCAAAAAACACTAGAATTCCATGTGGCATTCTGTGGAGCCCTAAAACCCTAGAATTCCACACTGTCTTCTATGGAGCACCTAACATTCTTCAAAACCCAGAGATATCCTGCCAGCCTTCCTCTTCTGTCACAATAGTGTTGTGGTACGTCCAGAGAGGTTAAGCCTTGTGGACACCCAACAGTACTGCACGCACTTAGTTTCTCTCCTTCCGTGCTAAACCACATAGCCAGAGCTCAAATCCCCCCCCCCTCTAGATACATAGGATCTCTCTCTCTCTCTCTCTCTCTCTCTCTCTCTCTCTCTCTCTCTCTCTCTCTCTCTCTCTCTCTCTCTCTCTCTCTCTCTCTCTCTCTCTCTCTCTCTCTCTCTCTCTCTCTCTCTCTCTCTCTCTCTCTCTCTCTGTGTTATCTGGTGGAGCTGCTGAGGAATGTTAATTGCCCACCCCCCCAGGACCCTAGAGTACTGTAGGGCGACAGAAGGCTCCACAGGCCAGGGATCGCTTGCAACTGATGACATCTGACCATCAGTCCCATGACTTTCTAAGGCAGGCGGGAGATTGTGTGTGTGTGTGTGTGTGTGTGTGTGTGTGTGTGTGTGTGTGTGTGTGTGTGTGTGTGTGTGTGTGTGTGTGTGTGTGTGTGTGTGTGTGTGTGTGTGTGTGTGTGTGTGTGTGTGTGTGTGTGTGTGTGTGTGTGTGTGCTGCATGTACGTATATTTATGTGTTATGAAACAGGCAAGCCTTGAATTTGAATAATGGATTTGAATAATCTCAGGGTCCTTTAAGTAGTTTCACAGGACTGGCCTCTTCAACATCTCTTTTAAAGCTATTTTATGCAGCGTCACCATAGAAAAGTGTTGTGTCACAGCGTGGCATTACAGCATGTGGTATAAGTAAGGGATAACGGCCGACAAGGTGACCAGTTCCACAAAGTCAATGGCGAGGCAGCAGCTCCGAACTCTGGCGACATGCGCAGCACGGAGACAGAGTTGCCTCTGCCAAGCCATTAACTTTGTGGAAACGGTCAACCTCGAAGGCTGTTATCCCGATTATCTGCCGTTAGGGTAGGGTACTTTTAAAAGATCTATTATTGTCTGTTAAGTTGTAGGAGCCTTGCCAACTGCACCAGAAGCTTGTGAGCAAGATAGACGCGTTGCTGATTTTCCTTAGACGATATGCATGGTTTCTACAGTGTTATATCTTAGATACCGTCAGCATTCCAAACGAAGATTCTATGCGCGTCTAACTAAGACGCCGTTTCCACGTAGCCTGCTATTTTTGAAAATGCATTGGTTTTGGCCTTCCGTATCCGTATCGAGTTTTAAAATCCACATATCAAAAATCCCATTTAGGAGGCTAAAATAAAAATAAATAATAAAAATATCCTGCTACGTAGAAACAGCACCCTAGTCGCACGCTTGACGCCTGACTGGTTCCACGGAATTTATGGTCACCCCATCAGCCAATCAGAAAAGAGAATTCCGTTGCCATAACTGATTATGCATGATTCTTGCATCAAGTTGAATATTGGGAAAGTTTGAAATTGTTCACATCAATATACCTGATGTGGAATGAGCTCTACAAGACAGTGATGCCTACATAGCAGTGATGCCTCCATAGCAGTGATGCCTCCATAAGTGATTCCTACATAGCAGTGATGCCTCCATAGCAGTGATGCCTCCATAGCAGTGATGCCTCCATAGCAGTGATGCCTACATAGCAGTGATGCCTACATAGCAGTGATTCCTCCATAAGTGATTCCTCCATAAGTGATTCCTACATAGCAGTGAGGCCTACATAGCAGTGATGCCTACATAGCAGTGTTTCCTCCATAAGTGATTCCTCCATAAGTGATTCCTCCATAAGTGATTGCTCCATAGCAGTGATTCCTCCATAGCAGTGTTTCCTCCATAAGTGATTCCTCCATAAGTGATTCCTCCATAAGTGATTCCTCCATAAGTGATTCCTACATAGCAGTGATTCCTCCATAAGTGATTCCTACATAGCAGTGATTCCTCCATAAGTGATTGCTCCATAGCAGTGATTCCTCCATAGCAGTGATTCCTCCATAAGTGATTCCTCCATAGCAGTGATTCCTCCATAGCAGTGTTTCCTCCATAAGTGATTCCTTCACAGCAGTGATGCCTACATAGCAGTGATGCCTACATAGCAGTGATGCCTACATAGCAGTGATTCCTCCATAAGTGATTCCTCCATAGCAGTGATTCCTCCATAGCAGTGATTCCTCCATAAGTGATTCCTCCATAAGTGATTCCTACATAGCAGTGGTTCCTACATAGCAGTGATTCCTACATAGCAGTGATGCCTACATAGCAGTGAGGCCTACATAGCAGTGGTGCCTACATAGCAGTGAGTCCTACATGGCAGCGATTCCTACACAGCAGTGTAAAATGTAGCCTGAATGTAAAAAGAGGCCCAGTCAGCGACGGTGCCTCCATGGGCTGCCTGAGCCTGAAGCATCTGTGTGCACTCCAGCTGGTCTACTCCACTCTAGTCTCTCTACTTCGCCCGGCTGCTCTAGAGAGTAACCAGAGCCAGTCTGAGTCTCAGGCCTGTAATTGAAAACAAAGCCTCTGCACTGCAGGAAATGAGAGGGCCGACCTCGCTGCACTGTGCTTAAAGGAGGAGGGTTAAAGCCTATACTGTTCTGTGCTTTACAGATGGGGGTTAGATACGCCACTGCTCTGTGCTTTACAGTAAGAGATGGGATAGAGATTGCCATGTCGAGCTGTGCTCCGCCATGTGTGGAAATGAGTTTGGAGTCTGCACACTTAAAATCCTTTTTTCTTAGATTTTTCTTATTCCATGGCAGGATTACATTTCGACCATTGCATTCATCAGATTCAGCCTTTATTCTGCACCTTTTCCTGGATGTGCACCATTTTCACCCTCAACAATATGCTCACTTTGTACTTTCCCTTGAGTTAAATAATTGATTTGACCTCTATCCTGTGCATTCAGCCGTTCTTTGAATCTGTTGATATTAGCTACTAGCTAGCATTGGAATCGTACTGGACCACCAAGCACCTCTCCGGCTAGCATCACATTTAAAAATTATCTGAGTTTTCTGAGACCTTTCCTGTCTTAAAGTTGTCTCTACTGAAGTTGGATAGTGCAAAAACTGAACCAGAAAAGCTAAATGTGGCAATGGCAATTTCCTTGATTTTCTGATTTGACCTAGAGCTATGACACAGTAGCGCAATGATTTGTAGCACCTGAAAGTAGTCATAGGCTGAAGCAATGACTTCCATTTAGGATGAGGCTTACCGGCTGCTGTGCATCACTGTGCTTCACTGTGCTGAAGAGAAGTGCAATAGACTGTGCTGCTCTGTTATGAAGAAGAGGCCAACTGCATGCTGCTTTGCCTTAACAGGAGGGTTAGATACTGTGTGTTGCTGTGCTGTGCCTTCACAGGAGGCTTAGAGGCTGGCTGAGTCTGGCCTTTATTAAAGATCTCAGGCTGCATTATTACCTCTCAATGTCGTCATCAGATTGTACACCCCCTAGGGGCCAGGAGAGTGTCTAAGCTCCAGCATGCATGCACGCACGCACGCTTGCCATATTTCTCTCTCTCTCTCCCTCTCTCTCTCTCTCTCTCTCTCTCTCTCTCTCTCTCTCTCTCTCTCTCTCTCTCAGTTCCAGGGAATGTCATTGCCGTGCCATTAGGATGTGCTTACCGTTAGACTTACTGTTGGCAGAATCTGCTTAATGGCCTTCCTTTCCTCTCGGCATCCGTAAGGAAGCTCCATGGATGTTTGTGGGAATGCCCTGGGTTGTGTGGCTCATCCTGACTCAGATCCGCTCAGCTGATTCCATGCTCTTGGCCACTTCAGCCCAGTCCTGTCCCACTGGAGATTTCTGTCCCAGGAAACCCAGACGCTTTTGAGCGGTGTTGGGTAATTCCTGTCATTGCCTCTGGCTAGAAGCCTTTCATTTTCACTTAAGGCCTCCTGGCTTTCCTTCTGGAAGTGTGGAATGTTACGGTGCATTCCAATTGCACTCCAAGATTGTCGTTTCCCTAGCAACTAAGCCAAACATGTCAAATACAACACCCCCGTCATATTCCGATTTTTACTCAACTTCTTTAGACTCCTAGAGTGTACATTCAGAGCTGAGAAATATCTTGGGTTTTTTACGTTCATGAGCCCATTGGCTCCCAATGTAATTCAGTATGTCATGTACACAGTTTCCATGTTTTGTCTTTTCATTGAAACTGCCAACATTGGCTATTAACCGGCTAGTAGTTTCATTATTTATTGACCAGATTCCGTCGTCCAAACGTGTGGTGAATGGAACGGCTTCAGTTGAAGGTTCAGAAGTCCAGTTTG
>NC_085867.1:21568204-21570704 GCF_034702125.1 Engraulis encrasicolus | reverse complement strand
CATCTCCGACAACCATTTTTCAGAGACCTGACTTGTTTGGTGGTGGTGCTTGTGCGTGCAGCTGCTGATGTGGTTCAATGTTACATGCTCCGTCTTCTACTCAAGACGTTCTTCAAAGTTCTTCCTGACATGTTAGGTTGTGATGTTGTTCTGTGCTGTTGCTGATGCTGCTAGGTCAATGACGTTTTAGTAGTAGCTAAAAGTCAGGGTGGTGCAACCACAGCTGATGTATGGATTAAATGACTAAAGAATAAAATAGATTTTTTTTTTTAGTGGATTATATAAGAAGCATATTAATTGCAGTACGTTAATAACCAATTACTAATTAATTGATGGGCATTAGCTGTGGTTGTACCACTTGATGTCTGAGCCACCAAAAAACGTCATTGACCCAGTTCTGTGTTCCAGGTGTTTTTGTTGGTGTTCTGTGCAGTTGTTGGTGTGGCTTCTACTCAAGAAGTTCTTCAGACCTGACATGTCATGTTGTGATGCTGTTCTATGCAGTTGCTGATGCCGTTCTGTGTTCTGTTTTTATCCAGAAGCTCTCCAGAGACCCGACTTCGAGTCGCAGGGTCTGTCGGAGGCGGCGCGGTGGAACTCCAAGGAGAACCTGCTATCGGGCCCCAGCGAGAATGACCCCAACCTCTTCGTGGCCCTCTACGACTTCGTAGCCAGCGGAGACAACACCCTCAGCATAACCAAAGGTGAGCACGGACACATGCACACACGCACAGCGGAAATATGACCCTTTAGCATAACTAAAAACAAATACCTTTTGGTCAATCAATCAACACCTTTGAGGAACGCAGATATCATTTAGGGATTTTTAATCTCCTTCCAGGATGCATCTTATCTTTGCTTAAATATCTATGAATATGCTCATTCATATAGACCACAATTCTCAAACAGAGATAAAAAACTATTGCCTAGAAATGGGCCTTTGTGACTAGGGCTGTAACGATACACTCAACTCACGATTCGGTTCGTATCACGATTTTTTACCTACAGTTCGATACACCCCACGATTTCTGAAATGTATCTCATTTGAAGCTTAGAAATATTATCACATTGAATTTAACGGTTGTTTTCTGAACTTAAGGGTAACAAAACTTTGAAAGGGCGTATCACGATACTGCCTCCTTACATCACGATACAGTATTGTGACTCTGAGTATCACGATTTCTCGGTTCGATCCAATATCGTTACAGCCCTATTTGTGACCATTTCAACTACATTCACACAAGGACACCAATTTGGCAGTTGCCCAGGCATGAATAGACGTGATGACCAATAGTCAGAGAGTTCATCGGACCTTACTCACCTTCCCCAAATATGGAGACTTCCGCTCATTGGTGATATGGAGCAATGTGTTACACTGGCGTTTCATATGCCAACTGCCCTGAGACCCCTAGTAGCCAGCACAGCTGCTGAAATTTGGCAGGCCAGGTCAAAATACTGGCAGCTACAACCAAAAACTCTGATGTGCTGTTTAAACAACTCTGCTTGCACAAGTCAAGTTAGTTCTTGCTAAAGCTAAAAAGAAGTACACGGACACGGACACACACACACACACACACTTACATTTTCTCTTTCTCACTCACACACCACAGACACAGACAGGACTCCACCACTGGTATGTAGCTGGCCGTTAACATGTCTGTCCTGGTTTTTCCACTGGAGTCACAGCGGGCGGTGTGAAATCATTAACAGCAACACACACACACACATTCACACACACACACACACACACACACACACACACACACACACACACACACACACACACACACACACACACACACACACACACACACACACACACGAGTGGCCCTCAGTCAGGAACTGGTGAATCAGAGAGTCAACAAACATACACCGGCCTAAACCCCGCCTCTCCCCATGAGCTTCCCCAGTGACCTTCCAGATCTCCCAGCCAATAGGGGGGTGTGTGTGTGTGTGTGTGTGTGTGTGTGTGTGTGTGTGTGTGTGTGTGTGTGTGTGTGTGTGTGTGTGTGTGTGTGTGTGTGTGTGTGTGTGTGTGTGTGTGTGTGTGTGTGTGTGTGTGTGTGTGTGTGTGTGTGTGTGTGTGTGTTTGCTTGTGTGTGTGTGTGTGTGTGTGCGCATGCGTGCCTGTGTGAAAGAAAGGGAGATGGCATTGGTGAATGAGGCAAAACTGTGTTTCTATGTGTGAGAGAGTGTACAGAAGTGTGTGTGCGCGTGCGTGTGTGTGTGTGTGTGTGTGTGTGTGTGTGTGTGTGTGTGTGTGTGTGTGTGTGTGTGTGTGTGTGTGTGTGTGCGTGTGTGCGCGTGCGTGTGTGTATGTTAGGGAGAGAGAGGGTAAAAGGGAGTGTGTTGTGTGTGTGTGTGAAAGGCAGAGTGAAGGAGAGAGAGCAAGCGTTTAAGAAGTGTGTGTGTGTGCACATTTTATCAGTGCGGGTGAAGTGCTGTTTATTCTCCTCTGTGTCCATCCTGCCAGGGGACACACGTGACACCACTAACTGGA
>NC_085867.1:21540704-21565704 GCF_034702125.1 Engraulis encrasicolus | reverse complement strand
ATCCACTATAGAAATTAATTACATTTAATAACACACAATCACCTCAGGCTCTCTTGGGCAGTATAGCGTGTGTCCGTGCACGCATGCGTCTGTGCGTGCCTGACTGGGCGACTGTGAATGTGTGTGTGTTTTTTATTGAGTGAGCCCAGTAGTGTAGTAATGCATTACCACCATGGTGTGTGTAAGGTTGTGATTGTATAGAGGCTGAGAGTACAGGGTTTGGGAAGTGTGAGTGTGCGTGAACGCGTGAACGCGTGCGTGAACGCGTGCGTGCGTGAACGCGTGCGTGCGTGAACGCGTGCCTGCGTGAACGCGTGCGTGCGTGAATGCGTGCGTGCGTGAACACGTGCGAGCGTTCGTGAGAGAGAGAGACTGTAGTTGAAGTGTATGTTAAAGTGGTCATCACCCAACGTCATCGCAGCAGCATTTCTGGAATGTTCCTTTGGTGACAGAGACTTGAGCGTATCGAGTGAGGCACGCCAAAGACCCCCAAAACCATTACACACACACACACACACACACACACACACACACACACACACACACACACCACACAGTCATCACACACAGTCAGCCGCGAGCTGCAGTAATGGCTGGCAGACGGTGATGTCAACCCCACTAACCCCGTGAGCAATGGAAAAACATGGCCGGCCTGCGCACAATCTGACCAAACACTCCCCCTCCCCCCATCTTCTTCTCCCTCCTCTTCTTCCTCCTCCTCCTTCTCCTCCTACTCATACTCTTCCCCCTCCTTTTCACCTCCTCCTCCTCCTCCTCCGTTTCCTCCTCCCCCTCTTCACCTCTTCCTCACCCCTTTCTCCTCTCCCCTCCTCCTCTTCTTCTTCCTCCTACTCCTCCTCCTCCTCACTCCTTTCCCCCACCTCCTCTTCCTCACCCCTCTCCCCTCCTCCTCCTCCTCCTCCTCTCCGAGATCTGAGTCAAAGAGTGAGAGTCCAGCAGCAGTGCCGCTTGCTGACGCACTCTGCAGCAGTTTCCCCCTGCTTGTTTACACACCACTGCTAGGCAACCTGCTCAAAGCCAGCCAGACGGCACAGGCCAGCCTGGAACAGTGCTGTGCAGCACAGCCAGTACTGTATGTACAGCAGGGTGCACAGTCTATAGAGAAAGATGGCACAGTCTGTGAGCACAGCAGACGGCACAGGCAAAGGCAGTGTCAGACAGACGGCACAGTCGGTGAGTTGTGCAACGCTCTCCTCTGCACACTGATTGTGCCTTCTGCTCCGGAGAGACGGCACTGAGGGCTTTAGTGTACATCATCTCACTGCTCAATGCTTTCCAGATGACAGCAGACAGCCACATGTGTTTAGATAGATGGCCCAGGACATGTGTATTTACATAGGCCAGGGTACATACATTTAGAACCATTCAGTTCAAGCTCATGCTAAACTGTGTTCCTGTGCTGCTAGCTACCCCCCTAGCGGAGGAGCTTCATGTTTTGGGCTACAACTAAACTTGTAATATGTGCCTGTATGGTGCAACCGTGCAAATACAACAGGAGAGACAAAAGCTAAAATGAGTCGCGTGTCTTTCTTCATAGCAAGAGCATTACGAGCGATAAATGCAGCAGCATATGAGCGTTAAAAGCAGAATGCGAGTATTCGGCGACATTCCAATGGTCTGCGGCAGCTATAGCCGAGTTGATATCTTTTATCGCGCACCCAAAGACATTCATTTTTTCCAAGAAGTTGAGCGCGTCCTCTGACAAAACTTGAAAGCTATAGCCGAACCGCATCACAGCTCATTACTATAATATTCGCTGAAGATCAACTACAAACGATCACTTGAGTCGCTCAAATCGCTCAAATCGCCACTTGTTGCCCTAATCGCCTTGGTCCCCTTTGTGGCCAGCTTCTCCATACAAAGTCAACTACTTCCGTAGCTGTTGTCGCTCTGGTCACTCTTGGTTCATTTTTGCCATAAGGTGTCCGGTCGGAGGGCTTAGGGGGGTATTGGCAGGCTTATGACGAAGTCAAGGGGGCGCTGGCAGGCTTATGACGAAGTCAAGGGGGCGCTGGCAGGCTTATGATGAGGTCAAGTGGGCGTTTGTTAAAAACAGAAAGGCTGAGAACCACTGCTCTAACCATATTGACTATCTTTGCACCCCCATCTGTCCTTCCCCGCTGTGCAGGAGAGAAGCTCCGGGTGCTGGGCTACAACCACAATGGCGAGTGGTGCGAGGCGCAGACCAAGAACGGCCAGGGCTGGGTGCCCAGCAACTACATCACGCCGGTCAACAGCCTGGAGAAGCACAGCTGGTACCATGGGCCCGTGTCGCGCAACGCCGCCGAGTACCTGCTCAGCAGCGGCATCAACGGCAGCTTCCTGGTGCGCGAGAGCGAGAGCAGCCCGGGACAGAGGTCCATCTCGCTGCGCTACGAGGGCCGCGTCTACCACTACCGCATCAACACGGCCTCCGACGGGAAGGTGAGTGAATGTGTGCTAGCGTGTGTGTTTCGGTCCACTTATGACAGCAAGGTGTGCGTGTAGTGTGTACGTGTGTACGTGTGTGTGTGTGTGTGTGTGTGTGTGTGTGTGTGTGTGTGTGTGTGTGTGTGTGTGTGTGTGTGTGTGTGTGTGTGTGTGTGTGTGTGTGTGTGTGTGTGTGTGTGTGTGTGTGTGTGTGTTGGGTAAAGGAATGCTGTTACCGCATCAACACCGTCGCTGATTACCTGTGTGTGTAGATGTTAGACTAGTGTTTCTCAATGGGAGCTCTACAGCCGCTTATGATGAGGTCAAGGGGCGTTGGAAGGTTTATGTCGAGGTCCAGGTGGCGTTTGTTAAAAAAAAAAAACGGTTGAGAACCACTGCGTTAGACGGAGGTCTTCAGGTGAGGGAAAGGACAGGGAAGTCCCTCTGAAGTGTGCCCATGAGTGAACCTCATGATGGGGCGCAGTGCGTGCGTGCGTGCGTGCGTGCGTGCGTGCGTGTGTGTGCGTGTGCGCGTGCGTGTGCGCGTGACGTGAGCAACTCATAAAGGGACAGACAGCCCTGAGGCACACAGGGCCTGAGCCAGACGCTACAATCTGACCCTGCTGCTCAGTCATTTGGTAAACCAGGCAGACAGGCAGCCAGACAGATGGACTGCTAGACAGGGAGATAGATCGGTTGGCAACAGGCAGGCAGAGACAGACAGACAGACAGACAGACAGGCAGGCAAGCAGAGACAGACAGACAGAGATGACATGACAAACCAAACCACCTACTGGGATTGGAGACGGATAGAGAGAGAGACATAGGGAGTGAGAAAGACTCAACAACATGGAAGGGATCGTGAGTGTGGTGGGCCATGTCTCTGCTTTGTGGCGTCTGGGCAGCTTTTGGATGCGTGCGTGTGTGTGTGTGCGTGTGTGCCTGTGTAAGTGTGTGTGTGCGTGTGCGTGTGTGCGCGTGTGTGTGTGTGATTGAGGGGGGGTGCTCTTCCTGCTGTGGTCAGGGCCGCCAGTGCTGGAGAGGAGAGGAGCCGGGGGGGAATGTGAGGCAGCAGTGGAATTCCCACACAGACGTCTGGGATGGCGAGCAGTACACACACACACACACACACACACACACACACACACACACACACACACACACACACACACACACACACACACACACACACTGGTTCAATGAGGGGGGCCGACACATCAGTGCTGGCTGAACTCCAGTTAGACTCGGAGTAGTCAAGTCAAGTCAAGTCAAGTAGGTTTTATTGTCAATTTCTTTACATGCACTGGTCATACAAAGAATTTGAAATTACATTTCTTGCTTTCCCATACAGACATAGACTAATTAAGGTAAGGACATAGACAGTATAGACATAGACAGTACTTATACATGGACTTAAGACAGTATGGACATAGACAGTGCTCATACAGACATTTAAAGTGCAAGACTGGACAACAGAAGACTTGTAGAGGACATACATTAAGAGGTATTTGTTGTGTTTTTGTGCTTTTCCTAAAAAAAGTCCTTTATAGCGTTCTGACATGGTAATAGTAGCATTTTGAAGAAAATAAATATAAAAAGGTCTGTCAAGTACACCAGCAGCAGTGTGTGTGTGTGTGTGTGTGTGTGTGTGTGTGTGTGTGTGTGTGTGTGTGTGTGTGTGTGTGTGTGTGTGTGTGTGTGTGTGTGTGTGTGTGTGTGTGTGTGTATGTGTTTAGTGCAGGTAGAAGGTGCGGTGTGCGTCTTGTGTGTGTGTTCGTGTGTCTGTGTGTGTGTGTGTGTGTGTGTGTGTGTGTGTGTGTGTGTGTCAGTGTGTGTGTCAGTGTGTGTATGTTGGGTTTAGTGCAGAAAGTGCAGTGTGCTTGTGTGTGTGTGTGTGTGTGTGTGTGTGTGTGTGTGTGTGCATGTTTTGAGTTAGTGCAGGTTGAAAGTTCAGTCACAAGTATAGTAGTGCAGGTGGAATGTTCAGTCGCAGATATGATGGTGGGGGATGGGGGGGGGTTGTCAGTGGCCTTGCTGGCTAGAGGCTGACAGTGGGGGGGGGGTGGGGTTGTCAGTGGCCTTGCTGGCTAGAGGCTGACAGTGGAGGGAGAGTGGGTTGAGTGTTCAGCATCTTGATCGCTTGGTGCATTGTGCTGCTCGCCAGCCGGGTGGTACGGGAACGGAGGCGCCTGTACCTCTTTCCAGAGGGCAGGAGGCTGAACAGTTTGTGTGCAGGGTGGCTTGTGTCTTTGATGATCATCAGTGCTTTCCGGGTGAGGCGTGTGGTGTAAATGTCCTGCAGGGAGGGGAGTGGTACTCCAATGATCTTCTTCGCTGTGTTCACAACACGCTGGAGTGTCTTCCTGTTTTTCTCCGTGCAGCTTCCTCCCCACACTGTGATGCAGTTGGACACGACGCTCTCTATGGTTCCTCTGTAGAATGTTGTCATGAGTAGGTCAACCCTCTCATTCACTGTACATGAAGAACAGACACACACGGTAAGAACAAACACTGGGCATTTCTCAAAACTCTAGTGCGCGCACTTCCTAGTGTATCAGAGTATCCAATCAATGGACGTGAATAATTAGGCTGATACACTTGGAAGTGCGCGCACTAGAGTTTTGAGAAATGCCCAGTGACTGACTGAACAAACCGAGGACTACAAAAGTGGTAAAAGATTCAACCTTTAATGTTCGATCAGGAAGAGTGACCAATCAAAGCTTGTGTTTTGGAAAATGTAGATGTACTGTTGGCTGCTGCCAGACCGTGTCATGGCTAATTGCATATTGTTGTGTAGCTGAAGTTCAACTTCTCTCAACGTCTTTGATGCCTTTGACAAAAAAAATGCTTTTGTAATGACTTCCGCTTCTTTTACCACCTACACACACACACACACACACACACACACACACACACACACACACACACACACACACACACACACACACACACACACACACACACACACACACACACACACACACACACACACACACACACACACACACACTCTTGAGCACACACATTCGTTATTTTACTTACCGCTGTCTCACTCACACAAGACACAGTGTTTCCGTCTGACAAACAATCACTGATATACACCCCACTTTTATAAGTCGAACGTGCGAAAAGCGTCTTCCACTGACCTCACTGTACCATGATACCACACACTCCCACACGAAGGGGAGAATGTCTGAGCTGTTACCTGTCTGACCCACGCTCAGCATCTCTGTCTGGCTCTGCTGTGGTACCCTGCTGACACCACACACACACACACACACACACACACACACACACACACACACACACACACGCACGCTAACACACTACACCACACAAGCGTCCAGTCTCCCTAAGGCCCCGGGGAGTCAGTAGAAAAGGGGGTTTATATAGTTTATTGGTTTATCAGTGTCCCAGATTCCTCTGGAGTTACACTGCAGCTCCCCAGTGCAGAGAGGGGAAAGGAGGGGAGCAGCTTCAGCATAGCGGAGTGGAATATTTAATAATAATATCTATTGCTAGCAGGGTTGCCAGATGAGGCTGATGATTTCCAGCCCAAAAAATGCTGAAAACCCGCCCAATTCTATTGATTACTATGGCGGGTTTTTCTGCTAAATGCCATTTTTACCCGCACAAGGCCATCCTAAGCAGCCCAATTGGGCGGGAAACAGCCCAATCTGGCAACACTGATTGCTAGAAGAGTTGTCTAAAGTAGCAGTAGAATTACAGGTATTTATAGATGTCATTACCTCGCCGGAGACATGATAATGCATGGTTTCAACAATGTACTATCACAATACTAGTGTTGCAATCAAAGTCATTCAGTTTAAGTCCTTTCACTCGGCGGCCATCTTGGCTACGCTTCCGGTCTTACTATTTGGTCTCACTATTTCAGATTAGTCATGCGCGGAATTTCACGACATACGTTCTGCTTCACGGTCTGTGAGATGAAGTGGCCGCGGACTCTGTTGCAACCCAATGCGAGTAGCTACCCGATGTGAACCGCACATGTCATCAGCAACCGACCGGCTGAAGCAGATTCTCAGGGCATGCTGCTTGACTACGAGCAGTCGTAAAAGGTTGCGTCGAGGCGGCGAGATGATTGGATAAGTGACAGCGCAGCTCAGCAAGCAATTGGCTCTCGTTACCGGACAGGTGGGAGGGACGCCGGCAAACGCCATGTTCGCGTAGCCAAATGCTCTCATTCATTCCTATGGAAGGTTTTTTGAGTGTTCCACCTCTTATACAGACTGTCTCTGGTTGCAATTACATCTGTAAGACTAAGAATACTTCTACTTATTCTTTATACAGCTCTGATTTATAGTGCGATCTCACCATACACCATACACCATTTTAGTGTGATCTCACCATACACCATTATAGTGTGATATCACCATACACCATACACCAGGGGTGCTCAACTGGCGGACCCAGGTCCGGATGCGGACCCAAACGCAATGTCATCCGGGCCAAGACAAAATCCATCTGTATTTAATATGTATAAATTATACATGAGATTTCGCTGCCATGCGATCTATAGGTGTATTTCTGCGAAGCCAGTCTTATGACAAATAAAAGTAGCATCACTATTTCAACTCAGTGAGTGAGCAAGAGGCCAGTGCGGCCAGCGAGTGAGGCTATTTTCTGCATCGGTCCGTAGCGACTTTTTTGGACCCTGGAAACATGAAATTTGGCGAGTGGACCTTTTCAGTTTCTAGTTGAGCACCCCTGCCATACACCATTATAGTGTGATATCACCATACACCATTATAGTGTGATCTCACCGTACACCATTATAGTGTGATATCACCGTACACCATGGAAAATATAACTGATGGGGAAATTAATCAACATGCTGAGTTGGTGCACACTGCTGATCCTTGTTGTGTCTTTACTAATGTTGACCTCTGCCCCTCTCTCCTCTTCATCTTTGTGTATCCTCAGATAGTTCAGTGCTTTAACATGCTGGCTGAGTTGGTCCACCACCGATGATGACCCCTGTAGTGTCTTAACTGATGTTGACCGCTCTCCCCGTCTCCCTCTCTTCCTCTCTCCTCTCTCTCTCTCTCTCTCTCTCTCTCTCTCTCTCTCTCTCTCTCTCTCTCTCTCTCTCTCTCTCTCTCTCTCTCTCTCTCTCTCCCTCCCTCCAGCTGTATGTGTCATCGGACAGCCGCTTCAACACGCTGGCCGAGCTGGTGCACCACCACTCCACGGTGGCGGACGGCCTGATCACCACACTGCACTACCCGGCGCCCAAGCGCAACAAGCCCACCGTCTACGGCGTCTCGCCCAACTACGACAAGTGGGAGATGGAGCGCACCGACATCACCATGAAGCACAAGCTGGGCGGGGGCCAGTACGGCGAGGTCTACGAGGGGGTGTGGAAGAAGTACAACCTCACTGTGGCTGTCAAGACTCTCAAGGTGAGGGGTTCAGAGGACTAGATGTGTGCACATCCCAAACGATGGGTCAGGTGCACGACAATGAAAGCAATAATCCAGGTAAAGTGAATGAAGTCCGCAACACTGTTAAATTTAATAGTGAGAGTACAATGTTTCGACTCTCAGGTCGTCATCAGGCAAAGTCGAAATCAGGCAAAATCACTTTGCCGGATGAAGACCTGATTGTCAAAATTTAGCTTTAAATTTTACACAGAAGACGAGCAGGGTTGCGGACTTAATCCACTTTACGGGTGGTGGTGGTGGGCCATACTAAGCCGGTATGGTCCCATCAGAGTATCTTTTATATGTGAACGTTCCTCAGAGGCTGAAATTAAATTAAAAAATGCTATAGGAACTAGTATGAGGGGGTTTGGAAGAAGTGCAACATCACTGTGGCCGTCAAGACACTCAAGGTGAGAGAGACGGATAGGGGACCGGACCATGAATTTACTTTTACTTTTGACACCTCTGAAATTTCACTTTGCTCTCATTGACTTTGAATGGAGGTGAAATTTTGCATCAAAAGTGGGGCGAATTCGCAGAGAGACCCGAATTGGAGTTGGCGAATCCTGAATTCTATTCAAATGATATGGTCCGATAACCAATCAGATAAGCATGCGGTGTGCTTGGTGTGTGATGTTTGCATCAGAGGTGGAGGTTGCAACAGTTTCTGTCAAAAATGAAATCAAATGCTCTTTGGTGGGTTGTCTATTGCCACTGTGTTCAAACTATAGTATGTCTCCCCCTGCTGCTGAAAATGCGGAATTACCAAAGCATGCAGTGGCCATTGGGCAATCAGCAACTCTGTGTGTGTGTGTGTGTGTGTGTGTGTGTGTGTGTGTGTGTGTGTGTGTGTGTGTGTGTGTGTGTGTGTGTGTGTGTGTGTTTGCGCGTGTGTGTGTGTGTGTGTGTGTGTGTGTGTGTGTGTGTGTGTGTGTGTGTGTGTGTGTCTGAGTGATCAGTGAGGACACAAAGATCACATATTCTCACATACTCCAAATGACCTTATTTTACCTGTCCCATTCAACCACCCCCTCACCTGGCTGAAATGGAGTGGTAAAATGAAGTAATTTGTAGTATCTCTAAAGAAGGCCCAGCTACCACGAGATCCGCTCACTAATTTCTACAGGTGTACAATTGAATCAGTGATTACATACAGCACATCTTGGTACACCAGCTGCACACACGACAACAAGAAGATGTTACAGCGCATTATTAAAACAGCAGAGAGAATCATTGGATGCCAACTATCCACACTTGAGGAGATCCACCATACACGCTGCACAAACAGAGCATTAAACATCCTTAAAGATCACACACACCCTGGTCACATGCTCTTCACCATCCTACCATCTGGCAGGCGCTTTAGGACTCTGCGTGCCCGCACTACGAGAATGAAGGACAGTTTCTATCCTACTGCCATTAGACTTTTGAACTCAATACGTCACCTGCCCCCCCTTAATACTTCAGGACTCTCTATGCTGTGAGATGCATTGGATTTTTTATATATTATTTATTTACTTTTAATATATCTTTTATTTTGTGGGCATTTGTGGGTTGCTTCCAAACATAATCTCACTGTATTTATATAGTGACAATAAAAGCACTCTACTCTACTCTACTACTCTACTATGTGGCACTGGATTGTAACTAATGAATCCATTTTGCCACTGGCCTGTGTGTGTGTGTTTTAGGAGGACACTATGGAGGTGGAAGAGTTTCTAAAGGAGGCTGCGGTGATGAAGGAGATCAAGCACCCCAACCTGGTGCAGCTGCTTGGTGAGTAGACTACACTGGACTAACACCAGACTAGATACCCTAAGCTGGTGCAGGTAACTGTGTGTCTGAACACAGTGACTGCAGTCTGACCAGAAAACCACATGTACAAAATTTGGCCTTATGGCCCAGCTCACAAAAGGCTCTTTTCCACTGCCCGTTTTCTACCCGATACAGCTCGACACAGCTCGACTCAGCCGCCACTTTTTGCTTTTCATTTGAGCGAGACACAGCTCAACTCAGCGCGAAAACAAGCCGGCCGGCTGAAGCGAGCTGAGTGGATCTTTCGCTGCCTATTACCCAGAATCTGTGTCAGCTCGTCCTCACCGGTGAATCAAAAAATAATCTTGGCGGCCACCAGATCAACTCTCTTGGGATGCTCTTTAGTTTGACACTACTACTGTGATTTGAAAATCGTTACACATTATACAACATCACACAAGCATTATTACATTTCATTATGCATACTCTGTAATGACAGTTTGAATTTTCTGAGAGATAAAGAGGAGTTATACCCATCTGTCAGAACTGGCTGAGAAGCGTTTGAGAAATGTCCATGGTTGCTTATGGAGCCTTTACCACTCTCTGGCCTGTAAGAGAAGGTTTTTATAATCTTGTGTTGTCGCTTACGCCAGAGAGAGTAGAGAGAGAGAGGTTCCATTGGCCCACTGTTTCCTGGTTCTATTATGGCCCCCCTTAGGCAGACCTAGGCAGACCTAAGGACTGTTCTATTCATTGTAGGAGCATTATGACACGCCTCTTTAGGCAGACCGGAACCTGGTCGCGTTAGGTGCCCATAGAAACCTATTATGTTGGCATATCTCTATAGAATATCTCTGCTTACGCCTTGTCCCCTCTGCACCAGGTGTGTGTACGCGGGAGCCGCCCTTCTACATCATCACAGAGTTCATGACGCACGGCAACCTGCTGGACTACCTGCGGGAGTGTAACCGCGAGGAGGTCAACGCTGTGGTATTGCTGCACATGGCCACGCAGATCTCCTCGGCCATGGAGTACCTGGAGAAGAAGAACTTCATACACAGGTGAGGCGCCCGAGCTAAACGCCACACCTATCTACATCAGTTTATGGAAGGGACTTGTGTAGTTCAGATCTCCTCGGCCATGGAGTACCTGGAGAAGAAGAACTTCATACACAGGTGAGGCGCCCGAGCTAAACGCCACACCTATCTACATCAGTTTATGGAAGGGACTTGTGTAGTTCAGATCTCCTCGGCCATGGAGTACCTATGGAGTACCTGGAGAAGAAGAACTTCATACACAGGTGAGGCGCTGGAGCTTAACGCCCACATATCTACATCAGTTTATGGAAGGGACTTGTGTAGTTCAGATCTCCTCGGCCATGGAGTACCTGGAGAAGAAGAACTTCATACACAGGTGAGGCGCCTGAGCTAAACGCCACACATGTACACGCATGAACATCTACATCAGTTTATGGAAGGGACTTATGTTGTCCAGATCTCCTTGGCCATGGAGTAGTTGGAGAAGAAGAACTTTATACACAGGTGAGCTCTCCAACTGCACGTTAGAGTCTGGTTTTGGAATACCCTATATTGTCGCTGTCCAGCAGAATTAGTTCAGATCTCTCCTCCTCTGGAGTCCCTTGAGTAGAAGTTTACTCACAGTTGAGATTTTCACTTTTGGCGTTCTTTAGTAAGAAAAGTTGTTCAACAGGTTGGTCACATCATGCGTTTGCGCCGTCATGGAGCTCTTCTCCACCTCCTCATTACCATCTCCAAAATTCTCTCCATCTTTGGAAAAAAAAGACCTGAATTGCACCAAGCAGAGGGCTGTGTGTTACCTGTGGAGGGGGTAGTATGACTCAGGCCCTCCCTCCCCTCCCTCCCCGGCTGGGTGTCCTGCCGAGCCGTGCTGTGGCGTGTTTAATGACGGATGGCTCCCTCACAACAGCCTGATTTACAGCCTTCTCTCTCTCTTCTGCCTCCCTCTCTCTTTCTTTCTCTCTCTCTCTCTCTCTCTCTCTCTCTCTCTCCCCCTCTCTCTCTCTCTCTCTTTCTCTCTCTCTCTCTCTCTCTCTCCCTCCTGTCAGGACCAGACCTGCTCTCATAGTCCTCATACCACGTCTCAACACAAGCTGACACAAAAACACACCACACAGATTCACAGCTGGCTGGTGTGTGTGTGTGTGTGCGTGTGTTCAAATGTCTGTGTGTATTTGTGTGTGCTTGTGTTGATTGGATCTAGTCAGAGAGGTGCTATTAATCTTGTTTGGGAATCTGCCGGTTGTCAGATGAGGTTGTCAATGGAGCTCCAGTGTTTTCTGCTATGTGCCAACATGCTTCAGTGTTTCAGCTGTGGAACTGCTCTGCATGCTTCAACTTGAGCCCCACAGCGCTACACTCCTGCCCCCTACTGTACCTGCCTGCCACCTCTTCTCCTCTCTTCTCTGCTAATGGCCGCCAAATAGAGGAACCATGAAAACCCCAATAACCAATCAGGATCAGTACAAGTTAACGCCACAGAGTCCTAGAACTCTGGATCACGAACACTCAAGAAACCCAGTCCTAGAACGCTAGATCTATATTCTTAGAACCCTGATTGAGGAGATTCACCCCCTATCTCTCTTTAATTTCCTTCAGCACCAATAAATTATCTCTACTACGCTGTTCTGCCCCCTGCAGGGACTTGGTGGCACTGGCTGGTAGGAGAGCTCCACCTCTCTGCTCTCACCCCTTTCTCTGCTGCGTCTAATGTCCTTCATGATCAGTAAAGCGTCTCTACTCTGTTCTGCCCCTATAAGGATCTTACTGCACATAGCTGTCTGGTGTTTTCAACATTGTTATCATTTATTACAAATGACTAACTATAAGATGTACTGTGTGTTTCCTCCGCTGCAGGGACTTGGCTGCACGCAACTGCCTGGTGGGGGAGAATCACCTGGTGAAGGTGGCCGACTTCGGCCTGAGCCGGCTGATGACGGGGGACACCTACACGGCCCACGCCGGGGCCAAGTTCCCCATCAAGTGGACCGCGCCCGAGAGCCTCGCCTACAACAAGTTCTCCATCAAGTCCGACGTCTGGGGTGAGTGAGGGCGAGGAATTGAAGGATTGTGGGAAACGGAGGACTGTGGGAAAAGCTTGACATGTTTGGATGGTCAAAATAAACTGCAAGGCATGACCAGTGATGAGTTGCAATTTGCTGCAGATATGTGACCCAAAGTTCCTTAAATGCACGTTATATTTTTGAATCTTTTGGTTACATGTGCGTTTGTGCTACTCTGTGAGTAAGGTGGATATACATCATGTTTATCCTAATCACCATTGATCACAGTCTGATGGGTGTGTGTATTTGTGTTAAACAGGGACAATATACAATATTGAACATTGAAAAGAAAAATGTAGATGCATCCAATCATAACCATAAGTCGTCGCTATCTCAGTAGTCCCCAGCCAATGAACACATTTGAAATACAAAATGTTAAAGTATGAAATATAATATAATATAAAGTATAAAAGTATGTGAATAAATAGGTATGTTTATCAATACTGTGATGACTGAATGTCTTGTGTGCCCCTGTGTAGCGTTTGGCGTGCTGCTGTGGGAGATTGCCACCTATGGGATGTCTCCGTACCCCGGCATCGACCTGTCACAGGTGTACGAGCTGCTGCAGAAGGATTACCGCATGGACCGGCCCGAAGGCTGCCCAGAGAAGGTCTACGAACTCATGAGGGCCTGTGAGTAGAGCTTATGATATCTTACGCCCATCCTTCTCTCTTGTCCTATTTAGAACACCCACAATCTAGAGTAGTGGTTCTTAACCCTGGGGTCCGGGAAGACTACCCAGGTTGCGTCTCTGTATAAACGCATTCATGTCTCATACACCTTCACATCACTCTTCTCCAGATTTCTGCATCTTCAGGCCCCGACGGGGAGGTTGCCGTGTAAACGAAAGACATTTCAGTTAAAATCTTGCTGTTTCTCCACTCACAATCGTCCTCCTGTAAAAGGCATTGGAGATTTGAAGACGAGGCGCTACTTTTGCGTCTTCTGTTTTGATCATCACCATATAAACTTAGTCTAAAAAACACTGATTCAGAGCAGACTTCCACCTCAGCACACTCCATCCTCCGTAGACTGTGTGAGACACGCTGAATGTGAGTGCTCCCTCTGCAGGCTGGATGTGGAATCCTCAGGAGCGGCCGTCCTTCGCCGAGACCCACCAGGCCTTCGAGACCATGTTCCAGGAGTCCAGCATCTCAGACGGTACGCCACTCACACCCAACCTACACTCACTGGCACTCCTCAGCAGCAGCAGCAGCCTTCAGCATCCCATTCTATTCTATTCTCCTCTACTCTACTCTACTCTGTCCTTCTCTGTTTATATCAACTCTTTCCATAGTCAGCCATTATGTTTGTCTCTAACTCCTCGACAACTTCACCACAAGAAATGTGCTCCTCTTCAGTGTGCCGTGTTTCAGTCCTCCTGAAATAGCGCTGCTCTCCAGCCAAGCACAGACATTCTGACATTCATTGACATACTGGCCATTCACTGACAAATACATGTTAGTATGTTAGCATGCTCTGCGCCATATACTTTAAGCCTTAGTGTGTGTTAAAATGTGTCCCTGTGTGTGTGTGCAGAGGTGGAGAAGGAGCTGGGTAAGAAGGGGAAGAAGGGTCATCCCCTGAGCCCCATCCAGCAGGCGCCTGAGCTGCCCACCAAGCTACGCACACTACGCAGGAACGGCAAGGATGCAGACAGCCCAGGTACTCACACACACACACACCAGAATGCTGCCTTCGTGTTTGTATGTTTGTTGTGCATGTTTGTGTTTCCAGTTGCAGAGGTGGCAGTGGTGTGTGTTAAACCCATTTTGTCCTAAGCCCTTTTTGGGAAAGGGTGCCCTCTGCCTATTAAATATGTACTTTCATTTCTAACTTACCCACATTTTTAATAAAACAGCTCAAATCTGAAGAACCTGAATGCAGCGTATATGTCTCCAGGACACAATGGGTTAATGTGTGCATGTTGTGTGTGTGTTGTACATGCATTGGAGGCGGTGGTGGTGGTGGTGGTGTGTGTTTAATGTGTTATTGTTTGTTATGTGGTGTAGATGCATTGGAGGTGGAGGTGGAGGTGGTGGTGGTGTGTGTTTAATGTGTGCCTGTTTAATGTGTGTTGTAGATGCATTGGAGGTGGAGGTGGCGGTGGTGGTGTGTGTTTAATGTGTTATTGTTTGTTATGTGGTGTAGATGCATTGGAGGCGGTGGTGGTGGTGTGTGTTTAATGTGTTATTGTTTGTTATGTGGTGTAGATGCATTGGAGGCGGAGGTGGCGGTGGTGGTGGTGTGTGTTTAATGTGTGCATGTTGTGTTTGCGTGTTTCCAGATGCATTGGAGGTGGAGGTGGCGGTGCTGTGTGTGTGTTTAATGTGTTATTGTGTGTGTGTTGTAGATGCATTGGAGGCGGAGGTGGCGGTGGTGTGTGTTTAATGTGTTATTGTTTGTTATGTGGTGTAGATGCATTGGAGGCGGAGGTGGCGGTGCTGTGTGTGTGTTTAATGTGTGCATGTTGTGTTTGCGTGTTTCCAGATGCATTGGAGGCGGCGGTGGTGGTGGTGGTGGTGGTGTGTTTAATGTGTTATTGTTTGTTATGTGGTGTAGATGCATTGGAGGTGGAGGTGGCGGTGGTGGTGTGTGTTTAATGTGTTATTGTTTGTTATGTGGTGTAGATGCATTGGAGGCGGAGGTGGCGGCGGTGGTGGTGTGTGTTTAATGCGTTATTGTTGTGTGTGTTGTAGATGCATTGGAGGCGGTGGTCGTGTGTGTTTAATGTGTTATTGTTGTGTGTGGTGTAGATGCATTGGAGGTGGTGGTGGTGGTGGTGTGTGTTTAATGTGTTATTGTTTGTTATGTGGTGTAGATGCATTGGAGGCGGAGGTGGTGGTGGTGGTGGTGTGTGTTTAATGTTATTGTTGTTTGCGTGTTTCCAGATGCATTGGAGGTGGAGGTGGTGGTGGTGGTGGTGTGTGTTTAATGTTATTGTTGTTTGCGTGTTTCCAGATGCATTGGAGGTGGAGGTGGTGGTGGTGGTGGTGTGTGTTCAATGCGTTATTGTTGTGTGTGTTGTAGATGCATTGGAGGTGGTGGTGGTGTGTGTTTAATGTGTTATTGTTTGTTATGTGGTGTAGATGCATTGGAGGCGGAGGTGGCGGTGGTGGTGGTGTGTGTTTAATGCGTTATTGTTATGTGGTGTAGATGCATTGGAGGCGGAGGTGGTGGTGGTGTGTGTTTAATGCGTTATTGTTATGTGGTGTAGATGCATTGGAGGCGGAGGTGGTGGTGGTGGTGGTGTGTGTTTAATGCGTTATTGTTATGTGGTGTAGATGCATTGGAGGCGGAGGTGGCGGTGGTGGTGTGTGTTTAATGTGTTATTGTTTGTTATGTGGTGTAGATGCATTGGAGGCGGAGGTGGTGGTGGTGGTGGTGGTGTGTGTTTAATGTTATTGTTGTTTGCGTGTTTCCAGATGCATTGGAGGCGGAGGTGGTGGTGGTGGTGGTGTGTGTTTAATGCGTTATTGTTATGTGGTGTAGATGCATTGGAGGCGGAGGTGGCGGTGGTGGTGGTGGTGTGTGTTTAATGCGTTATTGTTATGTGGTGTAGATGCATTGGAGGCGGAGGTGGCGGTGGTGGTGTGTGTTTAATGTTATTGTTGTTTGCGTGTTTCCAGATGCATTGGAGGCGGAGGTGGCGGTGGTGGTGGTGGTGTGTGTTTAATGCGTTATTGTGTGTGTGTTATAGATGCGTTGGAGGCGGAGGTGGCGGTGTCCCCCATGCTGCCCAGGAAAGAGCGCTCTCAGCTGGACGGAACCCTGGAGGACGAACGCCTGCTGCTCAAGGACAAGGACAAGGTATGGAGTGTGTGTGCGTGCGTGCATGTGTGCGTGCGTGCATGTGTGTAATATGCGTGTGTGTGTGATATGTTTATGTATGCATGTGTATGTGTGTTTGTATGGTGCGATAAGTGAAATGAGTGAAATATATGAGTCCAGAGCATGCATACAAGTAGGAAATGGGCAAAATGGTATGGAAAGTGACTGTGTGTGTGTATGGTGTCTATGATATATTTGTGTGTGTGCATGTCTGTGTGTGTGATGTGTATGGTTGTTGTGTGTGTATAATGTGAGTTTGATGGGCATGTGGTTGTGTGTGTTTTAGGAGAAGGAGAAGGACAAGGAGCGTCCTCGCGGTGGCATCTTGGCCACCCTGATGAAGAAGAAGCCTCGCCGCGCCCCGGCCCCGCCCAAACGCAGCAGCTCCTTCAACAACGGCCAATCGCCATTCAGCTCCTCCCACCACACCTCCCACTCGCACTCGCACTCGCACTCACACCACCCCCTGGACCCCGGCAAGTTCCTGGGCTCCTCCAATAACAACGGGGGGGGCGGGAGCTTGGCCAACGGCGGGGCCCCCACCTACCCGGGGCCCCTGTTCCCCCCGCACCACTCGCGCAGGAAGGCGGCCGTGGGGCTGCCGGGATCCAAGATGTCCTCCGCGGGGACGCCGCCGGGCGAGGACGAGTGCGGCGGCACGCTGGCCCACTTCCTGCGCTCGGCCTCGGCCTCGGACCACGAGAGGAAGTCGGTCACGCTGCCCCGCGACGTCCAGTCGCGCCACTTTGACTCGGGCACCTTCGGCGGCAAGCCGGCGCTGCCGCGCAAACGCGACCGCGACCAGAAAGCGGGCGACGGCACGTCCACCACGCCGCGCATGGGCACCCTCACGCCCCCGCCGCGCCTGCCCAAGAAGACCGAAGAGTCCAGCGCCACCGCCGATGACGTGTTCAAGGACGACGGCAGCCCCGCGTCCAGTCCGCAGACGCTGACGCCCAAGACGGGCCGCGGCGGCGGCGGCTCTCACCTCCCGAGCCCCTCGTCGGAGGCCAGCTCCAGGACCAGCGCCCTGCAGGCCGAGCTCCAGAAGCCCCACGTCTACCCTCCGCTGGGGGCCGCCGGGGACGAGTGTCGCGCCCGCCGCAACAAGCACATCATCCACCTCTCCTCCACCTCCACCTCCACCTCCACCTCCACGCACCGAGAGCGCAAGTTCACCAAGCCCAAGCCGGCGCCACCCCCACCCCCACCCTCTAGCGTCAAGCCGGGCCGGCTGTCTCGCAGCCCCACGCATGACCACCACTCTTCGTCCTCCCCCTCCTCCTCCTCCTCCCCCTCCCCGTCGGAGCCCAAGGGCACCTCCCCCTCCCCGGCCGCCTCCCCTTCCGCCTGCACGGAGTTTGGCAAGAGCTTCCTCCCGTCCGACGTGAGCGGGGCCAGGAAGCTCCCTGGCCTCTCCGGCTCCTCCTCCTCCTCTAAGCTTCAAGCCACCAAGACCTCCTCCTCCTCCTCTTCCACCTCCTCATCCTCCGTGTCGCCGACGGGTGCCACGCCTGGTAGCACGGCCACAGACGGCGCCACCTCCCCTTCCTCCTCCTCCTCCACGGCGCTGCCCTTCTCCCCGGGCGCCTCCTCCACGGCCCTGATGCGCCGCTCCCTGCGCAAGACGCGGCAGCCGGGCGAGCGGGTCAGCAGCCCGGCGGTGACACGCGACATGCTGCTGGAGAGCACGGAGCTCCTCAAGGCGGCCATCGCCGGCCGCAGCGCCGCCACCGAGCAGGGAGGAGGAGGAGGAGGGAGCTCCCCCTCGGGAAGCCACGGGGCCGTCTTGGAGGCCGGCAAGAACCTCAGCAAGTTCTGCGCCTCCTACGTGGAGTCCATCCAGCAGATGCGCAACAAGTTTGCCTTCCGCGAGGCCATCAACAAGCTGGAGAGCAGCCTGCGGCAGCTGCAGATCTGCCCCAGCAGCACCAACAGCGCTGGCCAGGACTTCAGCAAGCTGCTCTCCTCCGTCAAGGAGATCAGCGACATCGTGCAGAGGTAGCCCTGCTCATGAGCAGAGCAGAGCAGATCAGTGGTGTGGAGCTGTGTGTGTGTGTTCAAGAGAGTGTGTGTGAGGGAAACATGAGATCAGCGACATGATGCAAAGGTTGCCCAGCACCATCTGGTGTACAGCAGTGTGTTTGTGTGTGTGTGCGTGCTTGTATGTGTGTAGAGAATGGAGGAGATCAAAGAGGTCAGTGACATTGTAACATTGTGTGCGTGTGTGTGTGCATGTGTGTGTGTGTGTGTGTGTGTGTGTGTGTGTGTGTGTGTGTGTGTGTGTGTGTGTGTGTGTGTGTGTGTGTGTGTGTGTGTGTGTGTGTGTGTGTGAGAGAGAGAGTGTGTGTGTGAGAGAGAGAGTGTGTGAGCAAAAGAGAGAGAGAATGTGTGTGAGTGAGAGAACCCAGCATCATGTGTGTTTGTGTATGTCCGTGAATATGACCATGATAGAGAACTCTGTCGTGAGGGTATTCTCGGGGCCAGTGAAAGATGTGTCTTTTTGTTTGTAGCATCCTTCTCACACACACACACCCACACGCCACTGCTGCTGCTGACTGACCAATGGAAACTGACTTCTCATCGGTGGTTCATGTAGTGGTTGGTCGCGGTGAGGGAGGGTGGGGTTGGGTTTTGCCAGCACTACCGCACACTTAAAAAGAAAAGAAAAATGAAAAACAAGAATTTTTTCCATAAACATGTTGACCTCCTCTCACACTCAGCCAAAGACCTGAGGAAGCACCCAAAACACTATGTGTATTGTTCTCGTGCACAAAACCTTTTTTTCCCCTCTGTTGATGTCATTTTTGTTATGTTTTGTTTGTTGTTTGTCTTGCTTCTTTGTTGGGGATTTTGTCCTTTATAATCATAAATATATAAATATATGTGTAAATGTATGTATGTATGTAATGTATGTAATGTGTGAATGCAACTCAACTGTGGCCTTTCTGAGGGGCCTGGGCCCAATTCTGCCTCACTTGAATTTTTATTTTCCTTCCCCGCCAGATGGTTTTCCAGAGTATATCACCTAATGTTGTGTTATTGTTTTTAAGTATTATGGCAAACTTGTCTTTCTTTTCTATTCTATGTCTTCTTGACGATTGATCATTGAAAACAAAGAGTCCCCGGACCTTTCCTTCACAGGGGCTCTTGGTTCTGTCGTAGCTTCAGACTTATTGCTTCTTGCAAACCCCCATTCCAAACCTTCAATTCTGCTTCACTGTGTCCTTTTCAGTTCTGGAAGTGGTTCCCAAAGTGCTACACTACAAAACCTTAGTTGGTTGACTTAGTTGGTTGCAGTGCCATTACCCTTTTGCCAAGCGAGCAACTAATTTGCTGACTGGTTTGATAGAAACCATTTTTTTTGGAACGCCACTTGTGTTCAGTGTGTGTATGTGTGTGTGTGCGCGCACACACGTGTGCTTGTTTGCTTGTGCGAGTGTGCGTGCGTGTGTGAGAGTGAGAGAGTGCTCCCATGATGTGATGTGACGTGAGGTGATGAGGCGTGACTGCGACGGTGTGTAGGTGACGTCAGGCGCGGTGACGGGCGAGGGGTTGCAATACTGTGCCATGTGACTTACAGTAAGGCCAAAAGGAACAAGGAAAAAGTGCCACAGGATATGAGGTCATGAAGAAACACGGGATGTGACATCGTATTGCCTTCTGTAGAACCGTTTGCCTTAACTCGACACTACTCGGCACATGCTGTGACCCACAAAGACTGACAGCTGAAAACAGTGTTGTGGCCTTATAAGAGACTTTGAAAACACAAAGACATGAATACATACATGAATGAATGACTAAATAAAACAATGAGTATCAGGAATCAACAAGATGTCTGCTTCAGCAGGCGCGGTGCCTGGCGGGGCACAGATTCCACAACGAACACTAGAACACTACTGTCTCCAGGGAATGTTGTGAATACGGACCAGAAAGAGGGAACAGGAGCATCTGCAAAGGTGGATGTGATGGAACTTGCTCTTTTTCCTCTCTCTCTCTCTCTCTCCACCTGTTCAGGACACCAGAGTTGCCTTCCTTCTCTTCAGTCACCATGTTCTGCTCCTTCACTTCCCTCCAGCACTGATGCTGAGTGGGTCAATTCCATGGGGATGACCTCTACAGTCCCCCCAGACCAGAGCACGGTGACATCCTCTCATTTGCCTTGCCTAAGTGCGTATCTGTAATGGATAACATCGCTCCATTCACTTCTTATTCCTCAGAGCAAAACAGAAAAAAACGAGAAAATAAGTACTTACCAAACAAAAGGAGTCTCCACTGTGTAGTCCAAACAACTATCTACGAAAGATGTTGCTATTCATTTTGACTTTGTTTTTCATTTTTTGTGTTTCCTTAAGTGTTGAAAATGAAAGATAACTTGCTCATTCTTGTTCAGTATTAGTGTGCTGTTTTTTTCTGACTCGTTTGCCCCTGGGACTGCGAAAGCCTAAGGGATATGCCAACCACAAGCTGCCTTGTTAACTCTCACATGGTACTGTTATACTCACTCATCCCCCCTCTCCCTTTCTCCTTCATGCCACTACAGCCTTCTCATTTTTTTCTCTATTATATCCCAGCCGATTTTTTTCAGGCTGATTTTGCTCTTTGTAAATAATATGCTTTTTTTTGTTTTTGTTGTTTTCCTTATTTTTCTTTTTCATGTGTTCCTTCCCTTCTCTGTAACCTTGGTGCAATTGTTGTTGCATAAAAATACAAATTTGCTACTTGAGAGCACTGGTGTTTTGGTCTATTTTTGTTTTGTTTTTTAGGTCCATGTTCGTTGGTAGCCAGACAGGCCAGACCATTCATTGTGCATTATTAATTCACACAACAGTCTGATTACGCTTCTCTGGGGAGGATTTAGTCGGCTACCAGCCTACCGGCCAATAAACAAACACTCTATAAACACTAGGTGTATAATAACACACGTCATGAACGTCAACTGTTCACGATTGGTCAGAGCAAGTCAACTCATTTCAAACCAGAGCTGAGCTCACTCCTCCCACCCTGAGCTCTCCAGGATCCAGACCAAAAATGAATTCAGTAATTAATGTGGTCTGGTAAACTCAGGCTAGCTTGTGGGTGGTCGCCAGACATCATCAAAAGATTAGGGGTTGCATAAACAGGCTTTCTGTATTAATGCAATGGAAAGACAATGAACAATGACATGATGGAGTAACACTGGTTGCCAACCAGGGGGAACTTCTCTTCCAAAGAAATGTGGTGCGGAGGCCACTCACAGCATGGTGCCTATGAGCACCAGGTATAACAGAGGGAGGGGCATTCAATAGTAATGTCATCTGAAACTATAACGTAGCTAGAAGAGTAGCCTTGAAGGGAACATCCTAGTACAAATTGTCCTTGAAGTATTCCTCAGTGTTGAAAATATTAAATATAAGTGTTTTGATTTGTTTGTGCATGATTGTGTTGGCAAAAATAAGCAGTTGTGCTCACAGGATATTTAACTTTCAACTGTCCCTCAACACCATTAGAAGCAATTTACATTACATTACATGTGTGGGGTAAAAAGCAGAGCAGAACACAAAGACACACAGAGCCGTTCAGATACAGCGTGGCCACATGTTTATTCATAGAAACTATGTTACAGAATTTGTGTTTGTTTTCCCCCCCAAGCAAAGAAATTACAAGCATCCTACAAGACACATCACCTGTACAAATCTACGGGAGGCTGGAGTCACGTCGGACCCCCCCGTCCCAGTTTTAGCGTCTCAACCAACAGATAATTAGGCAAATGTACAGCCGAGGAGGGAGGGAGGGGCTATATCGGGGGGCTCGTTCTCTTTAGCGTGTATAATATGTTACAGAAAGGTTTTGGGGGACAGGGGGTTGGGGGACAGACATTTATGTCCACACCAGCGCCCTGTTGCTTGCTGCTGACCCCTAGTGGCCGGGGCGGTTATGCACGAGTGCTGTTACTATACAAGCCAAAGCCCATCCAACAGCGACTAGTAGGCCTAGATTTACAGCCAGGAGATGGGAGACACGAGTGTTTTGTGTGCGTGTGTCTGTGAGTGTGCGTGTGTGTGTGTCACTGCTTAACTTGCACCCCATCTCTCCCCCAGTCACACACACATGCATGCATACACACACTCGCTCACAGAAACTCAGGGATGCCTATGAGGAGACTAGTAGCAGTGTTGGAAAAGAGCGTTTCTTATCAGACACACACACATACGAACACACTCACATGCACCCGATTTGCCACAGCAGTATTTAGAGCAAGCGCAGCATAAAGTAATAAAGATTAAACAGTAATAGTAATAATATTAACATTAATAATCATAACAATAAGGCAACAAAAACAAACAAACAGACAAATGAAAATTTGACAAATCATGAAAATGAACAGAATGGCTGGTCAAGACAGACATAATCTATTGATATGGTGGGCGTGGGGGAGAGATGAGACGAGAGATACAGGTGGAGGGGTAAAAAAAGAGAGAGAGAGAGAGCAAGAGAGAGATGAGGGCAGGTGTAAAAGAGAACAACATTGAGAGACTCCAAACTCTTTAATTTATAAAATGCTTCTCTCTTCCTCTCACTCCTCATGCTTAAAGTGTCATAATCTGATTCAGGAGGACCGGCCGCTCAGTCCCCTAACCCTCAACACAAGACAGACAAACACACTTTAGATGACATCACACACACACACACACACACACACACACACACACACACACACACACACACATAGATACACACACACACACACACACACACACACACACACACACACACACACACACACACACACACACACACACAGTCATAAGACACGTTAATGAGATGTAGCCAGGGCTAGTCTTAACACTCCTGTTACCTGGCCAAAGACCCACCCACATCCACCTCACCACAGTACATTAAGCCTCACTCATGACTAACACGCACACACACAGACACACACACACCTCAGTCTTCAAAATATGCGCACACGCACGCAGACACGCACACTCACACCTCAGTCTTCACAATCCACACACACGGGACGGGAGGAGTAAAACCAAGCAAACTCAACGAAAAAAAAAATCAAAAAAAGTGATTCATCATTCAGCAAAAGAGTCTCTTCCATACTTCATTTAAAAAGACCAGGAGTAGGTGCTGGGGGTGGGGCTGCGAGTGGGGGGTGGCGGTGAGCCATGCAGGCAGGCGTTGGCTGGCTAGGAGGGTGGATGTCTAGATGGAGAGTGACCAGTTTTCGCATCTTCTACCTTATTTTTTCTACAAAGGTGAGTTTTGGATTCTACCGATGTCCGATTCCCATTGGCATGGGGAGTTTTACACGAGTGTGGCTGCCATTATATTCGTATGCTGTATATTTATATATCGAGCTATAAAATGACATGTTAAAAAAAACAAAACAAAAACAAAAACAGAGCTTTGATGTTTTCTGTACGACTCTTCTGGCTATTCTGTCTAGCTGTCAGTAACTTGGGTGGGTGGATGGATGGATGTGTTTTGTTTTGCTCGTTTCTGTAGAGTAGTACTTGTGTTTTTTTTTTGGGAGGGTAGCCCTAGCAACGGGCCGTACCCCCCCTGCTGAGTGCTAAGTAAGTGGGATGAGGAATGGAGTGGAGTAGGTGGAGGAGAGGAGAAATATACAGATGCTCCAGGAGGAAGAGGAGGAGGAGGAGAGGGACAAGATGTGTTACGACACAGAGAGAAAGAGAGATGGAGATCAGAGATAAAGGTAGAGGAGAAGGGGGGAGCGCTGTGAAGAGGAAGGGGTCAGTGATGAAAATAGCGCCCGCCCACCTGGCCTGAGCCAATGCCCTGCTCCGCCTCCCCGCGTTGCGTTACCCCTGGCGACCCAGCAGCAGGCCTCTGGGGGCATCTGGCCTGTACTGTGCGGAGGGCGTGGCAGTTTGTGTTTGTGTTTGGATGAGTTTGTTTCGTCTTCCAGGAGGACTGCTTTTCTGTGAGTCGATGGCCGAGTGTGAGCGTACATTATAAAATATACATAGTATGAGCGTGTGTGCACGGGACAGACAGATGATTGGCTGGCTTTGTTGGCTTTGTTGTTGACGGGTAGGCAGGTGGGCGGGTCATGTTGGGAGGAGGAAGAGGAAGGAGAAGGAGATGACGCAGTTGGTTGGTTGGTTGGTTGGTCACTAGCCATCCGAGGGGCTAATGCTGGCATGTGATTGGTCAGTATTAGCATCCGCAGCCCTCCCTCTGCGGCTGGGGCTCGCTGGTTAGCCGGCCGCCCTGTGGTGCCGAGGGCTTATGCTGCACGCCCGACTCGGCCGCGTTCAGGTCCAGGCTGCCGTCCTGGATGTTCTGGTAGATCTTCTTGGCCGCCTCCAGGAACGCGTCCTCCACGTTCTCCCCCCTGGACAGGCACACGAGGGCACACACGCACGCACACTCAATTACATTCATGTATTCCATGGGATCAACAACTGTCAAGAAACAATAAAGCACC
>NC_085867.1:21508204-21535704 GCF_034702125.1 Engraulis encrasicolus | reverse complement strand
TGGTGACGGCCCTGAAGCGCTCCTGTCCCGCCGTGTCCCAGATCTGAAGCTTGATCTTCTGGCCGCTCACCTCGATGATCCGCGTCCCAAACTCCACGCCGATCGTGTGGGGGCAGTCTGCCATGACTACACACACACACACACACACACACACACACACACACACACACACACACACACACACACACACACACACACACACACACACACACACACACACACAAACACACACAAAATGGTAAATTGTCTGCATTTCTAAGCACATTTCCACTCCTTTGAGAGCACTCGAATCGCTTTACATGTACTGTATGCCTCATATTCACCCCTTCACTCGCATTCACACACTGGTGGCCATGGCTTCCAGACAGGGTACCACCGAGCCACCAGGAGCCATTCAGGGTTAAGTATCTTGCCCAAGGACACATCGATGGGGCTCAGACAGAGCAGGGCTTGAATGTGCAATTTTCTGGATGCTGAACAGGCTCCTCTACCAACTGACCCACCACCGGCCTCCTCAGACACATTTTATTGCATTACATTACAGATGCTTTTCTATTCTAAGACATAATTGCAGACATAAAACGTGGAGGCCGTTTTTACATCCTCTAGCACAAAGAGAAGGTGTGGCCCATTAGGCAGAGAGACCGGCTGCTTAGACAGAGACCGGCTGTGATTGAATACCGGGCCCATTCTAGTGTGATAATCATAACAGGGCCATATTATATTGTAATTAAATGTTCTTAGAAGCTTTTCAACCTGCTGTAAATCCACTTTAAAAGCTGCTGCACAGGGACAAAATCCAAATGGGACACAAACAATCGTGGCAGAGCGGTTTCAGGGATCCATGAAGCATGACTCAACATTCAGAGGCGCCACACATTAAGGGCGATTCAGATTTGGGCAGATAACTTGCAGTACAAGTCAGCTGGTTTGTAGACAGAGGAAGAGGGGTGTGCTAGATTAGAGGTGTGTGTGTGTGTGTGTGTGTGTGTGTGTGTGTGTGTGTGTGTGCCACCTGTACGCCACCTGCCAACGCTCCAAGACAAGACTGCTCTCAGATTACCCTTTCATTCATTCACTCACTCACTCCCGTACGCACTTGCTTTCCCTTTCACTTGCTGTATGTGTGTGAGTGGGTTTTGTGTATGCTCGAATGCACATGAGTAAGATTGAGTGTGTGCACACATGCATGCACTAGTGTGTGTACCTCCGAGCACAGACCTGGCAAAGAGCCAGTGGGTGCATTCCATTGTCCTAACTCTCGTCCTCCACTTGTGCTTGTGTCCTCGTGCTTTGGGGGACTTTTCCCCACTCAACGTTCGGATTGCAAATGAAAAAATGATCTTTCAATTGCGTTTTTGCAAGATATTGAGTTTGGGCCCTGTGTGTGTGTGTATCTTTCAGTCTGTGTGTGTGTGTGTGTGTGTGTGTGTGTGTGTGTGTGTGTGTGTGTGTGTGTGTGTATGTGTGTGTTGCCTGTGAGTCCAGACTGGGAGTGTGCGCTAAATGAAATGGCTGTTGGTTCTGTGTTCTCCCCTGGCCCACTGGATCAATACCAGAACCATTCACCCCCTGCGCCCCACTCACTCAGCGCCCATCGACCCCCGGGCTGCTCCTATCCTGTCAATCAATCATGGCTGCCCTGGATCTGACCAGAGTGAGTGACAGCTCGGCGAGAAGGGGGGCGGGAAGAGGAGGCATGCGAGTGGTGCTTCAGTGTGTAGTAAGCACTCCTGACACCCCACCCTGCCTTACCCTGATGCTCCACACGCAGAAAACACACACGCGCACACACACACAGAGACACACACACACGCGCACACAGGCACAAACACTCACACACACACACACACACACACACACACACACACACACACACACGCGCACACACACACAGAGACAAACACACACGCGCACACAGGCACAAACACTCACACACACACACACACACGCACACGCACACACAAATACAGAGAAAAAACACAAACACACACATTCCTGTGGCTGAGAAAAAAGCAACATTCCACGACAGACAGACAGACAGACAGAGACACACACATACACAATCATAGAACTGCTGGTGTGTCATTCAGGCCCCATTTGAAATTTGTCAGGTCACATCGCAGCACAAAAACCTCCCCCTCTTAATTCTGTCCTCATCTCTTCTCTCATTCATCAGATGCCTGGATCACGGAAAGAGCGAGAGAGCAAAGAGGCAAAAAGAGAAGACTTAAAGATTCAAGAGGGGGGGGGGCTGGTGGTAAATGAGTGGAGGAGAGAGTGAAAGAGAAAGAGGGTTGAAAGGGGTGAGAGAGGAGGAGGAGAGAAAAGAGAGGAAAGAGAATGAAAGAGGAGTGGAAAAAAGGAGAGAGAGAGGAGCAAGAGAGTGATGGAGAGATGAGAGGGGAAGAGAGGAGCTCTTTAGAACCTGCCTTTCCCCTGCGGCACAAAGCGCCCATTTGTGTGCAGGTGCAGGCTGGTGTGTGTGTGTGCGCGTGTGTCAGAGTGTGTGTGTGTGTATACGCACCAGTCCCATGAAATTGGGAAGAGACAAGGGTGTTGACTGCGTGTGTGTGTGTGTGTGTGTGTGTGTGTGTGTGTGTGTGTGTGTGTGTGTGTGTGTGTGTGAGTGTGTGTGGAGCAGCATGAATGGCTTGGGATGAGGAATGAGTGGGGGTGGGGGGGAGGTCTTTGACTCCAGGCGAAGATAGATGCTGTTACCGTGGTGATAATTACACCCCCAGCCCCATCACCGCCTCCCTAATCTCCCTCCCTGCTCACTGCTGCCACGAAGGGGAAGGAAGAGAGTATGTGTGTGCATGCGTGGCCGTGTGTGTGTGTGTGTGTGTGTGTGTGTGTGTGTGTGTGTGTGTGTGTGTGTGTGTGTGTGTGTGTGTGTGTGTGTGTGTGTGTGTGTGTGTGTGTGTGTGTGTGTGTGTGCGCGCACGTGTGTGTTTGTGTGCCTGTGTGCTTGTGTGCGTGTGCTTCTGCGTGCAAGCCTGTGTGTCTGTGTGTGTGTGTGTGTGTGTGTGTGTGTTGATGGCCTGTCTCTTTGTATCTGTGCATCTGTGTATCTGTGTGTCTGTGTCTGCGTGTGTGCGTGTGTGCGTGTGTGCGTGTCTGCGTGTGTGCGTGTGTGCACGCGTGTCTGCGTGTGTGTGTGTGCGCACGCGTGTCTGCGTGTGCGTGTGTGTGTGAGTGTGTGTGAGTGTGTGTGTGTGTGTGTGTGTGCGGGCGCGCGTGTGTGCACGCTCGTCTGCGTGCGCGCGTGTGCGTGCGTGTATTGATGGCCTGTCTGCCTAGGATACTGGAGCCACTTGGTGATGATGAGTCACCCAGTGCTCCCATGCCATGTGCCTTCTCCAAACAAGCCAGTCACTTATTGCCACGCGGCAGCACAGGGCTTACGAGTGTGGAGGATGGATGGGTACCTTAGTTACTATTCACAAGCTGCACAGAGATCATGGCAGTGGGCTTTACATTCGTTATAGATATACAGCAGGATATGACAGTGGGAATATGTAATTGTTCACATACGGGCACTTATGAATATGCGGCTTATGGCTGTGAGACATGTCGTTATTCACCTGTAGGGCTTACATTACCTTTTTGTTAGCCATTGTGGCTACCGGTTTGTGGTTTTCCTAGCCATTCAGCCTTTCTACTTTGTGTGAATCACTTATGGACGCTTTGGTTACAAGAGAGGGTTGCCGAATGTTATCGTTTCCATTCAGGGGTTGGGCTGATTGCAGGGAGATAAGGTAGTTACGTATGGCACTGGGGCTTATGACATTGAGGGGGCTAAGTTACTTATTTACATACAGGAAGAAGGCTGAAAGCGCAGGCCTATACCAGAGATTCTTTAAGTATAGAGATATGCCAACATAATAGGTTTCTATGGGCACCTAACGTGACCAGGTTCCGGTCTGCCTAAAGGGGCGTGTCATAATGCTCCTACAATGAATAGAACAATCCTTAGGTCTGCCCATCTGCCTAAGGGGGGCCATAATAGAACCAGGAAACAATGGGCCAATGGAACCTCTCTCTCTCTACTCTCTCTGCCTATACTAGTCTGCTAAGAAAACAAAAATAAAGTCTATGGCACCAAGACTCCCGTTAACAGATTTTTTAATCATGACTTTTCGGGCGACACGCCTTTCATCAGATATGATCTGTGTATTTTTGTTTCCTTAGTGCAGCACCCAGTACATTAACATGGATGTGCGCATTTCCTCTTAGTTCTACTATGCTAGTCTGCTGGGTCGTATGTTACAAAATCAGACCCTGGCATACTAAAACAGCACAAAAAATCATAGGCTGCCCCCTGCCTCCCATACCCACCATCTACAACTCACGCTGCGTAAGTAGAGCCAGGAGTATCATTAAAGATCCCACACATCCTGGCTTTCATCTCTTCACACTGTTGCCCTCTGGCAGGCGCTACAAGGCATTGCCAGCCAGAACCAATAGGATGAAGAACAGCTTCTTCCCCAAAGCTGTTACAACAATGAACACACACTTACTGGACAATGCTCATCTATAAAGGACTGTGCACTTCGTAGGGAAGCTAAAATCTCAGTATACTTTGTATACTGACAATAAAGGCTTTCTATTCTATTTCTTTCTATTCTATACTACGTGGAAGCCATGTTACTTATTGACATACGGACACTGCACATAAGAAGCCATACTTTTTACATACTAACTGACATGGGGTTTATGGAAACGATGCTACTCCCATACTAACTAAGGTTGGGCTTATTGCGGTTGTGTTATTTCCATATGAGTAGTGTTGATACTGCAGGGGAGCTATGTTGACATGCAAAGTGAACCCGCCTGCTCCCCAGATACCATCTGTCTACATGGGAAAGCCTATGTGCAGAGGTGGAGGGGGAGGCTTATTATTGCTGCGGAGGCACCATTTGTCAAAGTGCGTCATGAATAACACTCCCAGAGGAAGGAGGGTTTACCTGGAGGAAGACACTTGAGCATAACAACATACAGTATACACACGCACACGCCTCTGTTGATCACCTCACAGCCATTGGGAATGCTGCTTCATCCTCCTATTTAACAGACGGGTCTCTTAAGGTCTTCAGTTCATTGAGCTGCAACTGGCAACTGGCCACTGGCCAGCAATGCCAGTCTGCCCACCACCCATCAACTGAAGCTAGTTTAATCAAGTGACCCATCTTTCAATTTAGTGGAAAAGGTCATCTTTCCATTTATCCACGCCATTCAACTACACCTGTATGAGATTCATTTTATGATTATATCAGATTCATTACCATTATTTGGGGATTGTTGTTTTCTACATGGTTTATGAGCTTATCAGTCTAAATTAGAGTAGGTTTAAGTCTGCACATCCAAAACGCGTCTGAACTGGGAGCAGGACAACCAAATGACAAGCTAAAAGTTAAAAAAGTCTGGATCCTGGTCGAAGGGGACTTTTTTCACTTTTATCTTATCAGTTTACATTCCACTGTGAGTTGTACACACACAGACAAAAACAGCTTAATATTCTCAAGCCAATTTTGAACAGTCAGCATCCACCCACACACAGTCAGAGGTTGTGGTGAGACCAGTCAGCGCTCCGCTCAGCCCTGCCACATGATGCGTGGTGAGCCGGCTTCATCACCACCTCATGCCTGATGCCCATGCAGTACTGTACACCAGGGCATTGGGGAGGGGAGGCAAGGCCGGGGTAAGACAGAGATACTTACATTTCTTTTCTGTGAACTGGTGAAGCAAACATGACTTCCCTACTCCCATATCCCCTGCGGACAGAGAACGACAAAGAGAAAGAGAGAGAGAGAGAGAGAGAGAGAGAGAGAGAGAGAGAGAGAGAGAGAGAGAGAGAGAGAGAGAGAGAGAGAGAGAGAGAGAGAGAGAGAGAGAGAGAGAGTTAAACGCAGTGGAATAACGTGTTACATGAGGACACAGTCCGGCTATAAGGTTGCACCCTACAGAATCGTGAGCAGTCAAAGTGTGTATTATCTACGTCATTTACAAAGACAGAATGCATATTTGGGACCCCAATTATTGCACTCAATGGTGCTACTTACCGATGATGATGTATTTGAAAATGTAGGAGTAGTTGTACGGTGCTGTGGCCATGGTGGCTCTGTAAGAGAAGACAGAATCGTGTTAGAACACTGGGGAGATAGACAGACAAAGACAAAGAGAAAAATATACAGAGAGAGAGAGAGAGAGAGAGAGAGAGAGAGAGAGAATATGATGAGTCATGTTCAGTCCCTCCACAGGGAGAGTAGAGGCTGGTGTGGAGCGTGGAGCAGTAGACCAGAGTAGAGGTCGTTAAGGTCATCAGCGATAAGAGTGCACCAGCGAAACCCTCTGAAATACACTAGGCCACTTCCCTCTCTACAAATACACTACTATCCATTTCTACAGGGGAATTTCCATGCTACTACCATAACTTCTCTAGTTTTAACCTACCACAACACTCCCCTTCCTCACATGTTTGCAATGTTTCAATCATTCATAAACATAACAATTCTTTCATTTGTTTATGTGTATTACATCTTGCGCGTCATGTGGGTTTTTTGGTATTAGTTTCAGGTTGGGTGGGTGAGGACCATATTCACTGCATGTTAGCATTGCATATCTTTTTCCCCCAGACTTTTATGATGTTTTGTATTTCTACATGTTATTACAGTTTTGATTATTATTAAATAAAAACCTGATCACAAAAAAAAATACTCCCCAGAACAGAACATACTGTACACATACACACACATATAAAACTCTTCAGCTAACACAACCTGGATAAATGACAATTTTCAGATATAGACATGTCATTTTATCCAGGTTGTGTTAGGTGAAGGGTTTAGTTGGAAGCACCTAGACTTCTACTTGGAGTGTGAAGACATTTCACTCTTCAACTGAGGAGCTGCAGCTTCTTTTTGATGGAGGAAACTCTAGCAGTTAATCTTATATCTCTAAAAACAGGAGTACTTTAAACAAACTGAACTCTTTGAATCTGAATGACCACCACCCAACTGAGCTGACATTCCAAATCCGAGGTGAGGTGAAGGCAAGGGTTGGAAGGCAGGGTCTCTGCAATAAGCTTTTACACCCACCTAAACCCCACCATCTACTCAATATGGGCATCATAATTTATGTAGCATCTAGTCTACTGTCAGACAAGGATCCAAATCTTTTAACTTGTGACCCCACATGCCCCTAACAAGGGCCAGGAGACGGGTGGGGTGGGGTGGGGTGGGGTGGCGTCATAACAAGCCATGTGGAAAGATGGTGAGAGAGAGAGAAAGAAAGAAAGAAAGAAAGAAAGAAAGAAAGAAAGAAAGAAAGAAAGAAAGAAAGAAAGAAAGAAAGAGAGAAAGAAAGAGAAAGAGAGATACAGAGAGAGAGAGAGAGAGAGAGAGAGAGAGAGAGAGAGAGAGAGAGAGAGAAGGGGGGTAGAGACTGAGACTAAGCCTCTGCAGGAGCGATATGCACGAGAGCGTCCCTGACTGATGGGGATTTAGACACATGTGTACAGGCGGGTGGAGAAGCAGGGGGTGACACAGCTGACAGGAGGGAAAGACTGTGGCAGAGCGTGGTACAAGAAAGCGAGGGAAGAGGGCTGGATAGAGAGAGCACAAAAGAGAGAGAGAGAGAGAGAGAGGGAGAGGGAAGAGGACTGGATAGAGAGAGCACAAAAGAGAGAGAGAGAGAAGGAGAACTAGAGAGAGAGAGGAAGGAAAGACAGCTGCTGAAAAGAGCAGAGAGAGATTAAAGGAAAAAGAGGTGGGGACAGGAAGAGAGAGAGAGAGAGAGAGACAGCCAGACAGAGAGAGACAGACGACTGGACAGACGACCCTCTTCACTCCTCCCTCTCTCCTCATGCCCTCTTCTGTTCTCCCTCTCCAGAGAAGTAATCTAACGTGTGTGTAGTGTAAGCCAAGAGAGCAGTCAGTAGCGATCTGACATGCCATTGGCACTCGACCGCCCCTCACGCTGCTGCCACCAGTGGTGTCACCCCTGCCCCCAGACCCCCTCTGGACAAACAAAGGGCCGTTTGGCTGCCACCGCGGCACACACAGCTGGGCACGCTCCACCCGTGACACCCTTTAAGACCCGTGCACTCTCACCACAACAAAGGCAGGGACTCACAGGAATAAGAACGAGACAGTGGCCGCGTGCACGGGCCAGATGAAGACTGACTGTAGGAGACTAGGTAGGCCAGACAAGCACAGACTCTCGTCCATAGTAGCATGGTGTAGGGCTGCACGATACATTGAAATGAATCCAAAATTGTGTTTTTGGCCATGACAATTAAAAAAAATGTAACTCGAGATTTAATGGTGATCGCACAGGGGGCAATGTAGGTGACCTGCCTTCGGGCGTCCTTGAAGCCAGAACATTCATGGATAATGGGACAATGTACAAATGTGCCGTGCCTGCAGGCCGGCACGAGATAATAGAATATACAAAGAAGGAAGCACACTTTCTTAAGAAAAGCTCTTGCATTAGGATGATTTACCTCTTAACTTGACCTTAACTTATCCTGAACCAGCTTTGTACTATAGGCCCATGGGCCCCTTCCTGTGCACTGCATGTTGTTGTTGTTTGCGGTGCCTGAGGAAATTCCACTTTCAGATTAACTGCAAGTGGCCTCGACACCATCGGTTAATCTGCTTCAAATGCAAACATATGGCTGCAGCGGCCCCATGTGAGTCACACAACACCCTTCCTACTCAGTGCAGTGCGCGGAGACGTGCCGGTGACACCTACACTTTGTGAACCAACAACAACAACGCTGCTGAAGCCTCCACAGCTACTGGTAATGTCATGGTGCTGCACAGCATGAATAGATGAGCAGGCCGCTGCTGTCAGAGATGCCATTTGTTTGGCTTTTGAAATGAGCTGCTAGAGTGCTGATATACAAACACAGTTATTCAGGCAGTGGGACAGGAGGACAGACAGGACAGGATAGGACACTCTCAAGAGATCTATGCAGAGGCACAGCTAACTTACAGACCATGTGAACGGGTGAAGAACACTGGGCTGTGACACTGTTCTGGAAAGAAAATGTGGCAAATATAGATTCTACATTCCCTACATCACTCTGCATATGCACGGGGCGCCAGAAGTCTGATGAACATTCTGTAGAGATAGTTGAAACGCAAAAAAGAAAGGAATCAAGAGAATCTTAGATTCTAGAAGCATACGCAGATTCTATGACCACAGGGATCACACAGCTATATTCTGTTAGGTCTATCACAGTAGACCATCAGTGTAAAGTTACTCAACCAATGGTTGAGAGTTGAGCCACTGATATAAGAACTGACGTGACTTTGTAGAAAAAGTACCATGATAGCTTGAGCTGCATCATTGCCTTTAAAATAACTATTAATTAAGCAGCCTTTGCTTTTGCTGTACAGGTGCTTATTTGTTGTGTAGAGTTGATTGCCTTGTAATTAAAGTCTTATGCTCATTGTCATTGACCACATCATTCATCGTCAGACCTTTGATCTTCCTGTGATGTTTGTTTTTGTAATGACAGTCATTACAAAAACAAACATCACAGGAAGATCAAAGGTCTGACGATGAATGATGTGGTCAATGACAAACAATGAGCATAATTTTCTACCCACAGTGATCAGTTGGCAATGCTTTTGGTTAGAGATGCATGGACAGTAAACTGGAGTGGACAAGCCCCAAGAAAACTACATCCAACAAATGAATCAATTCAAGAGTAGGCCAAGTGCTGGAGCTTCAATATCAGCTGGCATGCAGCAGCAACTTAAACAAGTGCAGGTCTTTAGGCTGAATGAGGTCAGAACCCCACTTTTAGAGAGTTCATTCCCACACCACTTCATCTCTCTCTCTCTCTCTCTCTCCCTCACCCGCACACACACACTCACACTCACACACACACACACACACACACAGACATGCGCGCGCGCGCACACACACACACACACACACACCTGACAGTATTCTGTCAGTCACTGGGTGAACTAGCCTGCCAGAGCAAAACAAGTGACAGACTGCACGAGCAAGTTCCCTCCCTCCCTCCCTCACTCGCTCCAAAATAGCAGCTACACGGAGAGTGAGACGAGTGTCAGTATCTTCACAGAAGGAGAAAAGCAGTCATCAGTGGGCTTTGACACAGAGAGACGAGAAGAAAAGAACAGCTCAGCAGCATGGCTCCTCCAAGCAGCTCTTGATGGGTTTTGAACTCAGTTGGAACTCAAGAGCGGGGAAGCGGCCTGAAACATGAGAGTGCCTGCTTGCTACATTTTTCCACGATTTTGAAACCCTGATGTGTGATCAGATATGGGAATGCGCAGGAACAGGACAATCTAGTAGAGAGAGAGAGAGAATTATGCTTTCATTTTCAAATTGTATTTTACATTTTAAAATCATACCTTGACGTAAATTTGAGTGGGGGTGGAATGGGTGGTAGGGGCAATTGTGCTCTCCTCAAAATCACAGCCTTTGTGGTCCAAAGCATGAACTTCAACAACTATAATTTGCTCAAATGCTGTAGCAAACGTGATTACCTTGATTCATTTTACCACCCCCGGTTTCAGAGACACAACTAGATTAGACTAACTTATAAGTCAACACAAACAGTGAATGTCTTCTACCCTAACAAATACACATAACACACACACACTAAACAAGTGGTGTGGTCAGTAGCCCTGAACCACAGGACCGTTAAACCGGTTCTGAAGATTAAAATCACCCCAACAAATCCCTTGGTTGTGGTTTACACCAAGAGTCGTGAACTGCATTTCCTTTAGAAAACAAACACCCACGCACACGCACACACACGCACACGCGCACACACACTCCACTGAAGCATGGCGTCCTCTAGCAGTGCAATAGAAATCAGAACAGAGACGAGGGCAGAGTCAGAGTCAGGACAGTGCGGCTGCTGGGGAACAAGGTAATAAGATTCAACCCTCCTTTAATGTGGAACACAGGAAGTGATTTGGAGGCTGATTTGTCTTGAGATAAGAACTGTGTGTGTGTGTGTGTGTGTGTGTGTGTGTGTGTGTGTGTGTGTGTGTGTGTGTGTGTGTGTGTGTGTGTGTGTGTGTGTTGTTTTTTTAAATGGAGGGAATACTTCTCAGATTTTCAGCAATATCAATGTGGTTAAAGGACCAGTTCAGTCAATTTCAACATGCAGTTGTAATGCTCAGATTGCTCACACTACCCTGGACTTGTCAGTACCTGAGGTTTTTTTCCCTTCTTCTTCAGCCTTTTCCGAGATCTTGGTCATTGTAATGGGGGCAGCGCTTTGTTCACATTTCAAAAAAACATTTGTATTTATTCCCAAAAACCTAGCAAACAGCTGTTCCTTTTGGGAAAGTATTTGGAGTAGGCCTATGTTCAGCCGAAAAATGTGGCATCACCTGGTACTGACAAGTCAAGGGTAGCGTGAGGCGTGAGCAATACAACAGCATATTGAAATTGACTGAACTGGTCCTTTAAGCCCTTACATTACAGAACAAAACATTACAAAACCAGGAACCCCCCCACCCCAAAAAAAACCCACATTTTGTGTGTGTGTGTGTGCCTCTCTGTCTATGCATGAGTGTCCAGCATGATGACCAGGGCAGGCTACGATCAAAGAAAGCCAGAGCCCTGGCCACATCACCTTCTTCCTCACTCCCAAACTACCACGTTCCTGTTGGGTGGGACACAGGACTCTGACAACCCCCCTCCTCCTCTCTCCCCTTTTCCTCCCACCCACCTTCCTCTCCTCATCAGTCCGCCCTCCTCTCCCTTTTCTTATCCTCCTCTCTGCCTTCCTGCCCTCCACATGACTGGTCACATGTGTCAGCTCTACTCTACTGCTGGCCTGGCCTTCACCCCTCCCTCCCGTCCTCTTTGTGCTCCTGCCAGGAGGATGCAATGCAAACACACACTCTGTCCGTCCCAAATGCATTCTACCACCACCATCTCCTGACCTGAAACACACATGCGCGCGCACGAACACAGCAGCCAAGAGGAAGAGCCAGTCCAACTCACAGGGTTGTGAGACAAACACTAACTCCAGTGGTTGCCTCCCTCAACCTGAGAGAGATAACTCTCTTCTCTCCTTTGCCACCCACTCCTCTCATCTCTTCTCACCTCCTCCTCCACTCCCATCTCATACACTCCACTCCACTCCACTCCTCTCCTCTCCTCCTAGTTAGTTCAACCTGAGACTACTCTCTCCTCTCCTCTCCTCCTAGTAAATTCAATCTGAGACTACTCTCTCCTCTCCTCCCTCAATCTGAGACTACTCTCTCCTCCAGACTCTCCTCCTTCTCCTCCACTCCTGGCAGCTGATAAGGAGAGATGAGAGCAGAGACCCCGCCCTCCTTGCGTCTCCTTCCTGATGTAGGCGTCACAGGCTGCATGCATCCATTAAAGAGAGAGAGCAAGAGAGAGCGAGAGCCACAACTCAGAGCATGTGACTGCACTGCAGTGTCAGCACTTATCACCACACACACACACACACCCTCTCTTTCTTGTACGATGACTCATATGATTGACACCTTCAGTTTGACGATCACGTGACCCGCCTGCCAAGATTTCCCCCATTTTAATCAGCAACAGGTGTCCAGAGGTAATTAAAGGCCATCTCTGAGTGTGAAGACGGTGTGGCAAGGAGCGGCAAGCAACTGACCGCTACGTAGCGTACCTCTTCTCTGTTCTATAGTTCAGATAAGCTGAGACAAAGCCATAGTTGAGTCTACCATGCTTAACGCTCTCTTAACAGCAACACAAACAAAATCTTCCCCACCCCAGGGCAATTCAAGGTTGTCTGAGGTGAACAAGATGTATCTTGAGACTGCAATGCGATGTTGCTGATGCTGAAGTACTACTTCTAAAGCTGCGCTTTCAACCCAACACAAGAGTGTGAAAGATTACAACAAGGATTAATAAAGTGTGTTTATTTACACGTTACAGTCAGCTTGATCACACACATTTGTCAAATACCTGACTATGACCATGACTGAAGATTCCCTGATTGACGCTCCCAACTCAGGACGCTCCCATTTCATCTCGCTCCCACTAGCCAGACTATCGGTACCACCGCCATATGACGGAGCCAGTTATCTTGTTGATGTTAGTTTTTTGTTTCTAACCCTAACCTTAACCCTAACCCTAACCCTAAACCTAAATTGCTTGTATGTGGCACTATATGATAATACGTGAAATATAATCGGGTGGGACCGCACGTCCGGGAGTGATAGAAACACCTGGGACCGCACGTCCGGGAGCGATCTCAGTTGGGAGTCTCCATCCCCTTACCTGACTGAAAGCACTCTTGCAACAGCGAGAAGAGCTGTAGGCCTAGTTGCCGAGATTTTGTTAACAGATGTACTTACTGGAAAAGCTCCAATTAAGTCATTATGCTATCACCATCAGGGCGTGAGCACTGGCAAACTGGGCCCTTGAGGCATAACGATATTCTCACCACCTATGACACATAAATTAACGTCTGAGAACTGACGACGGGCAACGTTTCTGTCCCTCGACATTAAAGTGTAACTTGCAGGTTAAACACCACTAAATCTCATTTTAAGAACCTTAATACATAAATTTAGATGTGATATATGTCAAAATACCGAATTATTGCATAAACAACATTTTCAGAAAACTTTGTCAAAAATAACGGCGGCTTCTTTTAAACAAACATTTAGAATCCGACGTAGACAGAGGGAGTCGCCGCGTTCTACAGACATACTAAGCACCGCAGAGAATAGGCCAGATTATAATATTGTAACACCTTTCCAGACCTATAGGCTAAATTTCAACAAGTTAAATGGCCTTAAACAGTGGCAGTATCCACCAGATACCGTCTGAACCATTTTATTATTTAAAATAATAATATTTTTTGTAGGTTTCCTCCATGTCAATGCGCTGCAGCAGCGCCACGAGGGTGTGCCAGACCGTTATTAGGCTACCGTATTTCCTCGATTTGTAACCGGGCTCCTAATAGTAGCCGGCCTCGTTTTGTAACCGGGTGTTGTGAGAAATCGGAAAAATAGACACCGGCCCCGTTTAGTAGCCGGCCTGGTTTAGTAACCGGTGCGTTTTAAATTACTCATTTTGCACAACGTGTTAAAGTTAAAAAAAAATCGGAACGTGTGTAGGCGATGCCTAAAGTGTAGCCTAAATTGTAACATTTAAATGCCTCCTCTCCAAGCGGCACAATCGAAACTTAAGGTGCTTGCAAGTTTGCCTGGTAGCCTATCCAACAAGACAAGCCATGTGACATTAAACATAGGCCTAGCCGTCCTCTTGCGAAGAGTTGGACGAGTTGGCGTGTGTGTATGAGAGAGAGAGAGAGAGAGAGAGAGAGAGAGAGAGAGAGAGAGAGAGAGAGAGACGTGCTTCCCGAAAGCGCTTTGCAGAAAGGGAAAGGTGATGTCTCCAAATATTAGGCCTACACAAAATACCTCTTAGTAAAGTAGACATAAGTGAAGTATTTTGCTTAGTAGCAAAGCCGACTCGATTGGTTCATATTGCTCAGAATAGACCTCATACCGAAGTACCGTGAGGTTGCAACTGTTGCGACTGTGCTAGATCACGCCGAACAGGTGCTTATACTGGAGGCTCTTGCGCAAACAGTTAAGTCACTGCATACCCGCCAATGATGAAGCAGGTTTCTTTATTAGTTTTAAGAAAACAGCCTTCCCGGCGCACAGGGTGCAACGGTGCAGACATTTTAAAAAACTGGTGCCATCTCTGACTGGCCAAGATGAAATCGTCTGCACGCTTCGAGATTATAGCCTAGGCCTACATCGCATATGAGATGATTATGAGATGACATTGCATTTCCCACCACTATCACGAGACATTGTCTTTAGACGTTGACGGGCAGCGGGAGACATGCATCCACATTGCCCGGGTGAAGGAGAATGGCCGTTTTTGCGCACAGCATCAAACAGAATTGCATCAAACGGCTGTTGCATCAAACTGCTCTGACATTCGTGAGCCCCGAAAGATATGTAGCCTATCTATTTGAAATTAAATAATCACAGGAGCGCATGGAGTGGACAGTGTGCCAAATTGGGTCGTAGCAATGTTTTAACTAACCTATATGCAGTACCCTACACTCACGAGAGATGACCAGGATTTGAAACAGGTTTGATTCTTGCGGCGATTGCTGATAGCCAGCTGGTCCAGCGGTGGATTGCGTGTCGTAACCATACACAAAACCAGGCGAGACTCGCTCTTGCAGACAACATTGCTCTGCGAGAAAGATCATCCCTTTCTTCCTGGCGATTCATCTCCTTTGTCATCGTCCCTCTTTTCCTGTTAGTAATTTGGACCTGGCATGTTTATCCCCGTAATTTGTAAAACCGGCACTCAAACGTGCGCGCAGCACTTTACAAAGACGCAGGTATCCTCTCTATCAAATGAACGCTTTCTCCGCGTGTGGTGTGCTAGCATGTCCAACGTGTTTTACACATTCAAATAGGCCTACTCCCACTAAAGACATCTCCCAAACTCAACGACGAGTGCTGCCAGTGCACATTTCGCCCCTAGCACCACACACGTGGACAGCTCGCAATGCAAAAATAGGTAGGCTATATAGGTAATATTTGTGCTGCCATTTTTGTTTCAGTTTTGTAACTAGGATTATAGCAGCTGAAGACTTGATTTCTTCTAGCCTACGGGAATATTTTTTTAGTTTGGTTTAATTACGGACAATGCAAATAACTGTTTTTTGTGACATGCGGACATTTTTGGAGGGAATATAATCGAAAGTCCCGCCGCCTGGTTTATTGTTTTGTGACTTGCATGTGGATGAGCTTTATTGAAGTTTCATGTAATAGGCCTACTGAGCAGTGAACTGAAATTGAAAATAGACTATATGCCATTTTTACAACATGGCATTTTTCTCGGGTGCTATGAGTTATTGTTTTGCACCGAGTAGGAAACGTTTGACGCAATGCCACTCACAATGAGTGACCATATTATTTCTCATCATTGTCGGCAAAGGGTAGGGCCTTCAACCATAGCCTATTATATAGTTTGGTCTTTTTGTAGCCTGTAAGCCAACACCCTCGTGAAACTGTAACGCGCTTCACATAGGAGTAGTGCCGCGGTTTCAGCACCATGGACAGAGGGCGCATAGGCGGTTTTTGGGAAAAATATTAAAGTACCGGTAGTCGCTATTTCTAAGTAGCCTATGTAATGGTCTACTTTGAGACTATTTTAGATTTGCCTATGAAATGCATCTCTCATGTGAAAGCAAAGGAGAGATAGGCCTAGATATCGCCCCCCTGTGTATAATCGCAAATTAGGCCTACGCATGGCCACAGACAGCGCGGATACCCAGAACAGTTTCATATTCTAGATAAACCGATAGACCCGCTGATCTGTCTTTTTTAATACACAATGCACAAACACAGTAATAGACCATTTTCAATAGCCCACATACAACACTGTCCACATGTCCACTTTTCCCAGCCTCTCTACTAGAACCAAAATGGTTGGTAAGCCTACATCCACAAGCGAGAGCTGAGCCAGAACTTTAGTTGGACTCCCTCTATCTACGTCATAGAGGCTCTGCCAGTGAGGAGCCCAATACTTCAGAAGTAGCTGTAAAATGATACATTTTCATAAAAATATTGCAGTTTGGCTTTGTTATAGACTGTGAATTTCACATATATGTTTCAAAACACCTCTCCTGACAACATCCAGTATATATTTAGTTATAAATTTAACCTAAACGTTACCCTTTAAGCAGGGCTCTAAATTAACTTTTTCCACCACCAGCCAATTTGGCTAGTGGACATTTTTTCTTACCAGCCAAACAGAAGTTCAACTAGCCATTTTTTTTATCTCGCCAAAATAAACTATGCATTATCTAATTAAATGGTCATTTTGTCCAACTGTTTCTACAACACAGATAGGCTACACTATAGGCCTGCATAGGCTACTATATGCCTACATAATAAGCATATTATAGGCTATATATTTTTTCATTATTTTTTAACTTCTGTTTTATTTTTTACTTTCGTTAGGCCTAATTAATTTGATTAGTTTTTGTTCAATTCCTCTGAAAGCAGCTGAATCACATCACACAAGCCACTCACATAACAGACCTTTAACATAGGCCTACAGTAACCAAGCACACAGCCAAACACTACAAAACCTCACATACGTTGAGTTGAGAGGAAAAGGAGAGGAGAGAGGAGGAGCTCTTCTCTACCATGCGCAACAAAATGACAAGAAGCCTAGTTTAATTAAAAGTAAATAATATCTCGGGAATCTTCGCTTCCTTTGTTACTTCCACAGCTTCGTCGTTGGTTGCTTTTTTTTCCGATGACGTGGGCTTTCCAACTTAGTTGCGCCAAGACTCTGAACATTTCAGAAGACAACTGAACTGACAGCTACGGTCACACTACTCTGACAGTCGGCTCTCCTCCTCTGCCCTGGTCGCTATTTCGTTCCACAACCACTCATTTTTAACGTCACTATTTACAATTAGGCTACTACTAGCATTCACCAACACACAGAACCTTGCTCTAACCCCCGCCACATTCTCATCACTCGCACAAAACGTCTACACAACAGAAGTAGCGCTATGCATAATCTGCGTAAGTCCTGTTATTGAAACGGTCAGGGTCTCGCTGCTTAAAAAATGCAGCCTGTTACAGCAAGGTTCATATAGTAATAATAGCAGTAGTGACGTTAAAAAGGTTGTAGCGAAAGCGACGAGAGCATAGGAGGAGAGCTGCCTGTCAGAATAGTGTGAGCGCAGCTTAGCTGACAGAAGGCTGGTCGTCTGAAATGTTTTCAATCCTGGCGCGCGCAACAGCATGGAGTTGACGCTCGATGCACTGGAAAGCCCACGGTGGGAGGCTACCTCGTGACGCTAGTGTCCATGGGTAATGTAGGAAATCTCGCAGTATAACGTTCATCAGAGCAGCGGTTTACCGTTCATAAGTTACTGTACTCGTGCGCTACTAGCCAAATTGGCGGGTAGGTATTTTTTTCTACTAGCCAAAATGAATTTTCACCCGTGTTTGGCGTGTTGGCGTGTGTTAATTTAGAGCCCTGCCTTTAAGTAAGGGATAACGGCCGACGAGGTGACCGGTTATATGAAATTAATGGCGAGGCGGCGGCTCCGCGACGCGCGCAGCGCCGAGACAAAGTTGCCTCCGCCAAGCCATTAATTTCTATAACCGGTCGACCTCGAAGGCCGTTATCCCGCTTATCTGCCGTTATGGTGGGGTACTTTTTAATCTATTATCGTCTGTAAAGTTGTAGGAACCATGTTCTATCAAGATAGAATGTTGCTGTGCGGGCGTCCAACTTGACGCGCCTAGAATCTTCGTTTGGTAGCCTGCCGACGCTGTGATTATTTAATTTTCCCTTGGCCATATACCACGGCGGGATGGAAGTTTAAAAACAAAAACTTGCGAAGCATTTCTATGCTGAATCGACACATGTCGCATTACGTGTCTATTTCCCCCTGCTGATCATCACAGGCTACCTGTCAACTTCGTGCGTAAAAGAGAGAGAGATAGAGAAAGAGAGAGAGAGATTCCCAACGCTAGGGTCATTTTTAATAACTCTCCCCTTTCCCCTTTCACACGTGTTCCTTCCCCACAAGAGGAGAGTAGCCTAATTTTAAAAAAAGGGATGTTTTCAGATCAATACCAAAGGGAAGGCAGCGGGAAATAGCCTACATTTTAAAAACCATGGGAGTGGAGCAGATGACGAGGTGACTCGTTTCGATACAATTGATGGCGAGGCAGGTGCTTAGAATTTCGGTACAGGGTATTTTTGCCATGTATTGCTGGGCCTATCTGTAAATTTGTAACCTGAATTATGCCAACTGCAGAAAAATTTAGTGCGCACGTAATCAGGCGCGCCTCTGTCAGATGCATGTAGTAGAACTTTTACGGCGCCCGACTTGACAACCAAATGCGATAGAACTGACGACTGGCTCTTGGCTTGACAACCAAATGCGATAGAATTAACGACTGACTCTTGACTTGATAAACAAATGCGATAGAACTAACGACTGGGTTTTGGCCATAGCAACCTACAGTTTAGAATTAGTAACCTAACTTAGTCGCACGTTTGACGCCTTACAGGTTATAGGGAATTAGTTGCAACCCCATCAGCCAATCAGAAAAGAGGATTCTGTTGCGTAGGCAGATAATACCTTTTATTATATGGTTGTGACGTCATCTGTCGAATGCTCCATTCATTTCAACGGGGCTCCCCAACGTTCGGACGTCTGTTATTTTTCGATAACGGACGGGTTGGTCTATAACAGACCGCTGTCAATGGCAACAAGACTTTTCACTGCTAAAGCGACTTTTCAACAAGACTCTAATCAGCTGCTGTGATAGACAGCACCCGTTGTCCTGGCTACCGCTGTCAATGGCAACAAGACGTTCACTGCTAGCCTTTCACTGCTAAAGCCACTGGCTTGTATACAAGTCAGTGGCTAAAGCGAATGTTTCATATCACTCCGCAGGGGGTCCGGTCTTTTGTCACTCTAATCAGCTGCTGTGATAGACAACACCTGTTGTCCTGGCTACCTAGCTGTTGCCTAGCGGTGTTCCACAACGGCACTGTTTTGTTTTGCGCAGCAACAATCTTAACATTAAATAGGTCTAAAGAAATGTCCCCGCCATGTGTGAATCATTTAAGTATATCCATATAATAAGCGGGTTAACTTTCGGCGAGTCGGTCGCTTTGTGGAATAGCAGCACTTCAGAGAGAACAAGACCCCTCCGCTCCGCGTCGGGGTCTAAAGATTCTCTCTGTCGTGCTGCTATTCCACGGTAGCGACCTTCTCGCCGAACGTTAACCCTTACTTATTTGCTATACTCACATCAGGCCTTGAAAGGTAGAATGGGCAAAACAACGAAAGGCACGTCAGGCAAATTGTACGTAGACGATTGGATACAAACTACGGTTAACGATTACTACGTACCTAATGTCGTCAAATTGTAAGGAGTGCACAGTTTTGCTTATTTTCCTCAAACACTGCGTTTAAAGCAGAAATAACACACTGTTTATCCGAGAACCCAACCTGTCAATTGGGTTGTTTATGTAGCAAGATAACTCCCTGTCCCCCAATAGTGACATTCATTGAAGACCACAACACGTGTCATTCTATGGCTAAAACATTTTTTGGCAGATTTGTGATGCAAACCACTAAAATGTCATAGAGAGGATTGCCGTTGGCTAGGCACAGTCAATGTTGTTAGTAGACAACCTGGGTTGTCGGTGCGGTGGTGGTAGCCAGCTATCGCCAGTTAGCTAAACGTTGGTAGCCTTGCCAGTCGCTGGCCTAAAGGCGGTTCAGCATCCCTACTCAGTGGTATATTGTTATTTTAAGACAGCATAAAGGGACTGGCTTATGACAGCCAGTGTTAAACGGAGAGGTTAAATAAGTGAAATCTATTGACACCAAAAGACATTCTGGACAAGACATACGCATGGTATGGCACATCCATCATAAATGTTATCTGACGTTAGTTTGCATTTGGTTAGCCAATAAGCTGTGTCGAACTGCTAAAGCTGCCCCCCAAATGTAACTACTGTATAATCCTAAAGACATGAAACTATTAACATGGCCTAATAATGCATTGTTCTAATTTGATCAGCAATATTTATATTAAAGTACAAGCAGATGTGGTCGTAGCTAGCGAAGACAGGCTACAGCAGCTGTGTTCTGTATTCATGTGTTCATGAACACCCAACACTGACCGCTCGCCTCCGGATTTCCATGAATTTATCTCAGCGTCTGTCGACTACAGCACACTTCGTATAAACACTTTTATAACACCAAATGTTACAGCTGATAGTTACGCCAGTTATGTCAGCCAGCGTCTGTCGCTTCTCAACAGCAGGTTAGATACTCCATAGCTAAGATAAGCCACAAGCCTAATGTAAAACATTCCACTTGCTAGCTAACAAGAATCCCGAAAAAGGCGCCCAACCTACTAACACAACTGACAACAATGGTGTCAGTAAGAACTATACATAAGAAGACAGGCACCGAGTGTTGCCACCTTTGCCACTTGCTGTTCAATTTTTCTTCCAGGCAACATTAGATATTGCTAGCTTGCCACCTAGAATATAAGCTAAGACGGTTAACTGGATAGTTGTATGCTATGAAGCTAGTTAGTGCGCTATCTACCTAAGGCTCTACCTCTAAATACCCCCTTATCAACCACAGACATGGCGCTTCTACAGACCCGAGAGTAAAATGAAATGTTTTTGTGTGATGATGAACATAATCTTACCGTGAGTTTAGCCTTTTATATGCTTAATGTCTTGAGGTTTCTAAAGGGATCTGCAGGTTATCCTGTGCTGGAGAAACTGTCTATCCAAGATGGCGGCGTTTACTGCACAGGGTTTCCTCTGTTGTATACAATGGGCTTGTGGGACAAAGGGCACATACATGAGGAATGTGCCGTAATTTTCTCAATTCTAATGGGCAGGTGGTCCAATAACGTCTTGAAACTTTACCTGTATCCTAATAAAACGTCTCAGACTGGGTAAGTCGAGCTGGACTGTGTCAGTCAAGAATGTCTGCGTAACGGTGTGTGCAATTATTCTCCCCCTGTCACTTTGTTGCACCAAGAGCTGAGGGCACTACGATAGGCCGCCCACATCAAAAGCGCTGTCATGTGGTGATACACTATGGCTCATTTGTCACAATGTTTCTGTTTTGGTTGAACATGCTGCAGTTTTGACTATAAGAGGAGAGCAATTAGGCATATAGCCTGGTGGATTGGTTCTGGAATGTGAAAGAATGGACATTTTTCTTAAAGGTGGGGTTGCAGGTTGGCCAAAATTCTTAGATAGAATGCGATTATGACATCACGTTGGGGACTCACCCTGGGTTTTACTAGATTCTGTATTGTCTCTGAATGGGGAAGGTTGCAAATAAATAATTAAATAAACCATATTTATTTAGCCTTTTATATTTATGCTGACCAAAATCATTGTAATTTTGAAGGGGGTAGCTAAGATAGGGCCTATGTAGATGTCGGGTAGGCTATTATTTGAAGAGTCTTGCGTTGAGATGACAACCTCAACCTCACCGTTGCCGATATGCTGCCCCTACTTCATTCAAAATATATAGGCCTAGGTCAATCTGCAGTGTCGTTTCTCGTCTGACACAAGTGATAGGCTTCTTTGTATTTCTAACTCGAATACAAATACTCACCCTTGGCGATATAGCCTACTAAAAAACAAGTGGTAGATAGTAGATCAAATGCTACAACGAAGATGTGGTGTAGCCTGTCCCAGGTTAGAGCGCCCCATCTGGTGAGTTGCAACTGAAACAAGACTTCGAAGAAGATAGGCCTAAGTGTTTCCATTATCACTTAAAATGAAAACTATGTGCAGTAAATTTTAGTCGGTCTGTTGTTACGACACACATGTAACGTGAAACGGCCAGGGCCGTTGGGTGGGGATTAAAGCGAGTTGAGCCTCGCGCATTGAATCACACACACCTGCTGGTGCAAACAGCCATGTAGGCCTATATTTCAAAATACATAAATGTATTAATTGTATGCTATGAGGAGTTAAACACATGGCCTATGAATCATATTAACTTACATTTTACTGCGTTGATTTTCATTTATTTGCAGTGATAATCGATCGCGCTGTGTTGCCACTTGCCCCCGGATGGGCTGCGTCTGGAGCTCATGTTATGAGCTGCTGCTGCATTTAAGATTTACATTTTAGACAGCAAGGAAGTGCTGCAACTGTATGACAGTTAGAATAGAATAGAATAGAATATACTTTATTTGTCATGCAAGCATGAAATGTATCTGTTCAGGCACATTTCCTTGACCTGCCTTGGCCATCGCGACTGATGTGTTGGTTGCGCATCCGATGTGATGGTTACAAAGCCATTGTACCGTAGGGTAACTATGGAGGCGCCGTCTGTGAATAACTTTTTGTGTATTGGGTGTATTGTACTTTTTGTGCTGGCTAGTCACTTGTTGAAGAGCAAAGCGCATTTTAGATGCGTCCCAGCAGCAGTCTGTCCGTCCGTCCGTCTGAAACGCGTTCTTCGAATTGTTCCCGCCTGTGTTCACAAGGTGGACTATTTGGCCCGGATTATGCACCTGATTGGATTGTGAGACAAGCCAGTGCAATGCAAGTGCTCGTACATTGAAGAAGAAGCCGTGATATAACGCGCCAGTTGCCCATTTGGCCCGGATTACGCAGTTGATTGCATTGTGAGACAAGTGCAGAGCGAGTGCAATGCAAGTGCTCGTACATTGAAGAAGAAACAGTGATAACGCACCAGTTGCCTGTAGCCAGGACAACTGAAGGGGCATTCAGTTTTCGGCATTATTTTGCGTTCGGGCCGTGGGAGGCAACTTCGTTTCGTTTTCACCAACACCACTGTGAAGTGTGTGTCACTATGTTCACGGGCTTTTGTCTATGATAGTGTCACGTTGTGCTCAACTATTTAGTTTGTCAGAAACTCGCGGCAATGACGGTGCTCCAACTACAAGTAGACAAATGCGCCATTCGACATAGCCTACGGCGTGTTAGTGTTAGCCTATGTTGTTCTCGGACATATTGCAAGGGAGTTTCATTTCGTTTTCTGCTGATGGCCCTGTGGACCGCACATGTGCTTGCCGTTGCGCTCAGAGAGATTGCTTTGCAGTCGTTTAAATTAGGTAAACTCTGGCACTCTTACAATGAAGCTGACTGCTTTGACGGCTGGCATTGAACCAGAGCGCATGATTCACCCAAATGGTTTTCTTTAGCATATTTTTTATTTGTCGATGTTTACATTCTTTCCCACATGCACATGACGCTGAAATGGCGTGATAGGCCCACTAAAGGCTGATGAATAGGCTACTAACAATGTCTGGTCACAGCCATGGTGCGCGCTGTGAACATTCAGTTATCTGTGTAGACTTGGCCTATCTGACTGCAAACTATAGCCTACAGTAAAACAAAAAAAGTGCGATACAGATTTTTTTTTTTTCTACCAACACACAACACGTTATTCACATTCGCCGCTCATAAGGTCTATAGGCCTATTGGGCAGTATGCATTACAGAAGTAATTAATTACTTTTTGCTGTAATGTAGTAATGTAAGGCATTACAGGGCAAAAATCTGTAATATTTACTTAGTTACAATGCTTAATAAAATAACAATGCATTACAATGACCTGGATTGTAGTGGTAGCCTATTCAGTGTGGTGGGTCAAAAAGAAGGTATTCCTGAACCTGGTAGTTTTTAGTCTGCATGCTGCCAAAAACACCTCCTGAATGGGAGGTGAAAAAGTCATGACTCATGAGCTTGATTTACACTGTAATAAATTACCAGATCCATATTTAGGCCTACAGTTCTTTTGGCGAAAGTAACTAAAGTAATGCAAAAGTTGTGTAATGCCTTGCATTTTAAATATAGTAATATTGTAGTGTAAAGGATTATTTTGAAAAGACAGTAACATGTAATAATCAGTAATACATTACAGTTTTTGAGTAACTTGCCCAACACTGTAAATCACACTACATCCACCACCATTTTCATCTTTGCCCAAGGCTTGTTTTCCAAGTCCAATTATGCTTATTTCAAAACTTCATTGGTACATATTGATAAAGGTAGGTGTTAAATTGGCCCAGGGCTTTTCGGGGCTGGACCACATAGGACCTAGCTAATAGCTTCTGCATGACGAAACACACACACACACACGCACGCACGCACGCACGCACGCACGCACGCACGCACCCACGCAGGCACGCACACACACACACACACACACCTAATCCAAAATGAATTTAACCCCTACAGAAGAGATTTTTTTTAATCATTTGATGTAATATGAATGTAATTACTTACTGTAAATCAAAGTTTGTTACAACAAAGAGTTAATGCATTCAAGCAGTGTATTCTTTTTTTGGGGGGGGGGGGCATTTTTGCCTTTATTATGATGGGATAGTGAAGGTGTGACAGGAAAGTGGTAGGAGAGAGAGACGGGGTACGTCTGGGAAACGGCCGAGGCCAGGCTCCATCCTGGGTCCCCATGTACGTATATGGCACGAGTGCTCTACATAATGCGCCACAGCACCCCCACAGTGCCTTCTTGTTTTTTAAAGGAATACATACATGTTTTTGGCCTTTGTAACCTTTGGAAATGAGTGGGAGAGAGACAGGGAAGGATTTTGAAATGATCTGAAGTTGGAGTCGAACCTGTCCTCGGTACAATTGCACAGCACCCTAACCTACTTAACCATGCAGGCCCAAGCAGTGTCTGTTAACCAATGTCTTGCAGCAGTCTTGAAAAATAATGCCGGAACTAAGCCATGTCAGCCAGAATATAATGTAGGCCTTAATACCAATCAATATTCATTTAAACTAGACATTGGCACTAAATTGATGCTGGAACATAATACTTTGTATCTACTCTACCAGTGACCTCTTTAACCATTTACTGACCTGCTTATTGACCTGTGAGCCAGATGTATATAACTCACCATACACATATATTGATGGTGTGCCAGTCACTTATGGATGAGTGGTTTGGCTCGATTTCAGAGGGTATTTTTTTTTAATTAAGAAAAAGCAGTTATGAGTAGGAGATTAGTAATAGGCCTTGCCATCTAGGCTTGGCATTTGGGCAACTATTAACAATAAAAGTGTTGAGTTTTGAAGCTTTCCTGGTACGGTCCATATTGGTTCTCATCAAACCATAATGTTGCTTGTTGCCGCTCCTGCACAGTACATTTGGCAACATTAACCCTTCCATGCAGAGCCTCTAACCCTGTTGTTGCCAAAACGGTAACGACCATGTCTTAATGTTTCCACATAGCTGGATATTTTTATATGTGGATATTTTTTTCTCCTGCTTGTATTGGTTTTGCATTGGTTTTGATCTTCCGTTTCCACGTAGCAGATATTTAAAAATCCAGGTGCAGGAGAAAAAAATAGCAGGAGAAAAAAATATCCTGTTGAGGGGTCTGAAACGCATTTGTTACAATGGAGGATTTTTTTTATCCACATGTTGCATTTACACCTAGCAGGAGAAAAAAATACCCTGCTAAAAAAATATCCTACTACGTGGAAACAGCACCTAAGTCTTTCTGCAATGTCGTAGCAATGTTCTTATGTAGTGTAGCTTTTTCCTCAAATAGAGAGTAGAATCGCCGGCGATACCTGCATGAAAGATCTTCTCCAGTGACGAATGGGACTATATTATGCTCTAGAGTCAGTGTTGCAAGATGTACGTTAAATATCGTATTTGTACCATAGCTTTGACCTATATATTATGATGTACGATCCATCATGTGAAAAAGCCCATGCTGTGAGATAATTGAAGAGTTTTGCTTAGGTTGACCTAAAACCCTTCCAACTGTCTCTCTTTCTGAACCCCAAGCCTGCACGCAAGACCCCACACTCACACAACGTGTGGCACAGATCTTCAAGCGATCTTCCTAAGAGTAAGAGTAGGCTATGCACATCCTACCTCTCTGAGGCCAGGTGCAGGACAAAAGGTGTATCTGATAGTGGAAAGAGTAGATATCCGCACACTGTAGCTCCACTTTGAAAATGTATTCAGCTCACACAACGTTTCGACCCAACAGGGCCTTCTTCAGGCATGAGTGTGCGGACATCTACTCTTTCCACAGATCTTCATGCATACACATCAGAGCCATGACGTACATTGGTACAGTACATAGGTAGTTGGCAGTATGGTATATTGGCTCTGGTGTATTTGGTGTCCTAGAGCAGGGGTTCCCAACCTTTTTTGTCTTGCGTACCCCCTGAGCCTTTTTGGCATACCAAGAGTACCCCCTCACTCATGCTCTATATCTCTTCCTCTATCCTAATATGATTATGCTCCATATATTTGTTATTAATATTTTTCCACATACCCTAGTGATACACATACCCCTGGTTGGGAAAAACTTTTATAGAGATCAGTAGGGCTGCACAGTGCAAATATACTGTACGCACGCATACACCACTTTTGCTGCATGAAACAATGAGAAAATAACTAGATTTTATGTGTTCATTTAATGTACGATAGTTTCCCTCCAAAAACATAATCTTGAGGTTTTGGTATGTTCTGGCCACACTGAATAGAATTGCATTCTCTGAGTCTAATTCCAATCTCATCTGGTGTTCGTTCACCACTTAAAGAGTTGAATTAACACTATTTTAGATCATAAATGGCCCCATTTGCTGAGTGTGGAATTAACACTGCAGAATGGACTGCCTGTGAAGCCTGATGACCTTTGACCTTTGCCCTGTGATGACAAGGGAGGAGGCCTCTCTCATTGACACCATGGTCTGGAATCTCACCAGAATTAAATACAAAGCACACGCCCCTCCTCAGCCCATTTTCATTTATTAAAAGTTTTTTTTTACATTTGATCTTCATGCACTACAAATGATATACTGTTTAGCCACTACTGAAGATGACAACATACTATTGCTCCACTCTGTCTTCAGTAGCATAGAAAACATAATGCCTGTAGCAACACTTCAATCTAGTCAGAA